>NW_006439717.1:4179531-4254892 GCF_000325575.1 Pteropus alecto
CTAATTTTACAAATTAGAAAACAGAAATGCAAATGAGGAAAGTGACCTTTCTTAAAATCACTACTAAGCTAGTCACTTAAGGAACTAAAAATGTTATCTTATATAATTACTTTTCTCTGGATTATTTTCTGTGTTGGTGCTCCTATATTTGCATTTCTGTTTGAGTGCTAGTGAAGCATGGATAAAGAAAGGATGCCATGTTCAGGAGGCCATGCAATTTAGTGGAAAGAATGCTGGACCAGAAATTGTCATCCCTATTATGCCTCTAGCATGCTGGTGCTTTTGGGTGAAACAAGATTGTTCCTTTTACTCATTGAAAAAGGAAGTAGTAATTGTTATCCTTGTCAAGTTTCCATGGCTTTGTGAGAACAAAATAGAATATGGGTTCAAAGGGGAAGAAATATTATTATACATTTTTGAAGGATGAATAGTTGACTAGTATCAGATATGCAGCTATATATGTATGTAATATATATAATATACAATTTATAGTTATGTATATTGTCCCTGCTTTGCTACAGATTTAGTATTTTTATGATCCATCTTTTCATCCTCTCATTTCTGTGATTCCTATGACTTAGTAAAGCTTTAGATATTCCTTTAGATACTACATTCCGATAACTTCTAAATTTATATTGCTAACCTTGACTCTCTCTTGAGATCTAATTCTGTAGTGCCAGCCCCCAACTAGACACTTTCACATGCATATCTCATAGCACCTCAGAATGACCATTTTTAAAACTGGAATTTAATCTAGGTACCATCATGCTCCTACTATATTTCCTTTCATTTGGTCTTTAAAGCTAGAAACTTTGGGTTTGATTGGATTCAGTTTTCTTTCTTTCTTTTGCCTTTTGCATGTGTTTTATCAGTGACCAAATTCTTTAGATTCTACTCTCTAAAATCTCTTGAATTCTACACCCTTCTGTTTATTCTGATGCTACTCAATAGAGTTCAGGTCCCCATCAAGTCTTCCTGGACTCAGGCATAATGAATTCTTGAAAACATACTTTTAAAGGGAATAATGGATTTATATCTTATTAGGGTAAGGTAATAGTTGATGGGAAATAGTGAGCTGTTGACAGAGAGCTGAAAATTATGATGCAGTCATGACTAAACTTCTTGTGGGTATTCTCTCTGTCACATTCAGGTAACTTAAAAATCTTCGCCTGTGTCCTGGACCCCTGGGTTGGGGATTCCAGGTAAAGAAACCATTCTGAGGCCATGGTAAGTCAGGCCAGGTTTTCTTCCTCCCATCAGCCTTCCACATTGCCTCTCGTTTCCACATTGCAACACAGATGGGAAGTTCATGCAAGCCCCAGTTTTGAAACATCTATGAAATAACTCGGTTAATCAGAATGGAAGGAAAAAAAATATTATTTTTCCTATCACTACAGCATGAGCTAGATGGGGCTTCTGCTGGCCATGTTTGTGCTGGAGGGTCCCTCTTTCTTGCAAGTCACCTTACCTCCGTAGCGGGAGCAAAATAAATAAGTAATGGGCTGAGAGGAAAGGTTGGACAAGGTGCGACATCTTGTCCTAAATTATGACTCTGCATGAGTGAATAAGCTTCAAGCCCAAGCTGGATAGAGACCCCATAGGATCCTACTTACCACACTAGTGGGGTAGAAGATGGTTCTGCTTTTAAGCATCTCAATGCAAATATCCATGCTGTTTTTCACTTGGCCCTTCTCTCATCAATTTGCCAGATGAGCAGTACAAGGACCAGTACCATTACTGGTCAAAGCCAAAAATGTCAATTTGATTTGGGAAAGGTAGCTTAGGGAAGTCAAAATATATTGTTTAAAATATGTGAAATCTAACAAAAAAATATTAGGATTATTTGTTTCTCCTAGTTTATGGGTATCTTGAGGGCTTCTCCATGTTTGTGTATTT
Organism: Pteropus alecto; assembly: GCF_000325575.1. Taxonomy (NCBI): domain Eukaryota; kingdom Metazoa; phylum Chordata; class Mammalia; order Chiroptera; family Pteropodidae; genus Pteropus; species Pteropus alecto. The sequence goes on from NW_006439717.1 coordinate 4,181,428, forward strand.
CCAATTATGGACACAGACCAGGTGATTATATTTTTATTCTATAAATTTGTGGGGCTAGAATCGTAGGGAACTTTGGATTAATCCTATAATCTGTTTCATCAAAGTTGTGTCCCTCAGTGAGGTTTCTGCCATACCACTCCCAAGGGAGTGCTTGGAAATGTATGAGAGAACTTTGGGTTGTTACAATGACTGAAGATTCATTGGGATGGGGATCCAGAAGTGCTAAATGTTCTTCAATGCATGGAACAATCTTACACAAGGAAGGATTGTTCTCTCCTAATGCTAGTAGTTTCCCCATTGAGAACTATCTAGTTTCCCTACTCTAAAGCATAGAAAAAGAAAATGATTTGATTACAATGCAAACTGTTTCTGGTTTCTGTCAACCCTTTTCACACACTGTGAATGGGAGAGCCTTATGCTCAGTTAGCAGGTGGCTTGAATGATAGATATTTCCTATTCATTTCTGTACACTAAATCCATTTCTGTCCTCATCTATTTCCCCCATCTTCCGAGTCCTAAGATTGGAGTGCAAGACTCTACCAGGTGGGAGCGCAGGGCAAAAGTTTCTGCTCTCCCTGGCAAACTTCCCTTGTCTAGACTTTTTCTAAGCCTGGGGAGAGGCACACGAGAATTAAATTCTATCTGTTTCTTTCAACAAATATGATAAGACAATTTGATCTTAGTTTCATCCACTGCACAGAAGGCCGAGAGTGACTAATTTCAATGATCTTTAAAAAAATCTATTTAGAGCAAGCCTTCTGGCTGAAGACATCAGTGTGGGAGATGGCAGATAGATTTAAATCCAATTTTCTATCGTGAGGTATCAGAAAAGCTAAATGGCTCATACGTGGTCTTTTAGGTACTATTCTAGGAAGTACATCTTTTTGTTCATTGTTGACACTGACATGACCGTAGTATCCAGGCTATAGGAAATGCGTAAGGAGAAAACTTGGAATCACACTTCTTCAAACAGTGTTCTTTGATTTTTTGTCTCAAAAATGATATTTTGGAAAAAAATTTCTGAAACACAAGTTCAGTAATTCATGTAGTTTACCATCCTGTGTTATATGTAACATAAAGTTTCTTTGAAAGAATTTGCCAGGAGAGTCTGAAACTTGGTATTTATTTTATTACTTGATAATATTTTTTGAAAAATAATGCATGTAAAAGGTACTTTATAAAGCCAAATTCTAGACTATTTAGTGTATGTTTCTTTTTTAGATACTCCCAGAAGTATAAAAGCATCCACTGCTACAGCTGAACAGTTTCTTCAGAAACTGAGAAATAAACATGAATTTACTATTTTGGTGACCCTAAAACAAACCCACTTAAATTCCGGAGTTATTCTCTCCATTCACCACTTGGATCACAGGTAAGTAAGTGGAACTGCTGTTTTCATTATATTTGGTTAAATGAACACATTAAAAAAGAAGTAAACAAAACAAGTTATACAAGATTGGCTTAAAACAGCTAGAATAGTTTTGCTACATTCTGCAGAATCACAAACTGAAGTATTTACGATCTGCCTAAAAGCAGAACGTGCTGCTGCTTTTGATGTTGCTAAGAGAACACAGAAGCCACCATTTCTAAAACAAATTTATTAATTACTAAATTCCTCATGAGATATATTCCTCAATGTTAAAGTCAAACATACTTCTTAATTTGTGAAGATTTAGCCTCGAAAACATTGTATTCCATTCTTCAGGAAATCACCTGGGTTTAGAGTTTAGTAGCCTTATAATTTTAATTTCTAACCGATAACATATTTTTCAATGCAATTCTTAGATATTAGTGGTTAAAGCTATAATCTTAGCTGTAAATTGAATCAAAATGCTATTTAGCATCTCCCAGCTTCTTGTATGTGTAGAAGCATGATTGGAAGAGGTGGTGGGAGTAATGGGGAGGAGGAAGCAGTAATTTATTCATAACACTTGGCATATACAGAAGTCACCATTAGATAATACCTAACAGCTTAAAACAATTCCTTCCTGAAAGAATAACCATGGTTCTGACAATGAAAATTCTTTTATGTTCATATTTTAAATACCTGCACCACCACTATCTGTGGACCTTGGACAAGTCACATAACCTCCTTGTGCCTCATTTTTCTCATCTGGAAAATGGAAATAATAATAGTACCTACTTGGTGGGTTATTGTGAAGAATAAAGAATTTGTATACGTAAAGTGTTTTACGTATGTGAAGGTGTTAATGATCCTGCTCAGGTGTGGGCAGAAGCCTCTTGGGATCATATCAGAGATTAGGCTGTTTGGGACTTTGCATATCTTTACTAAATACTAAAGAGCAAACAGAAGTGAATATATGTGGAGAACAAAATATAGCAGGATGACAGAGAGAGCAAGGTTCCTAATCACACTTGATCTGGTTTATTATCTAGGCTTTAAGGCATCACTTAGCTAGTTAGGGACAGAGTGAGGACACAAGCCCATTTCTTCTGATTTTTGTGTCTCATGTTTTTATGAGTCCACTGTGATATCTCCTAACCTGCCATTACCCTGAAAGACCTTGTGTTATGGTTCATGTAGTTCTTTTTCCCATTACTGTTGCTGAAGTTACCTTTCTTCCCCTAGTCTCATTCTCATCCATCTCTTTAAGTCTCATCATTTCCTGAACACTAATTTATTTATTCTCTGCATTTGTTCACACGCAAAAAACAATTTTAAGGTGGTTTATAGAGATATCTATGGGGCAACAAGATAAAAATAAAATAAACTTTGCAAATCAGGGAATAGAAAAACAGAAATATAATTGGATGATTAAGACAATGTAACTATTCTTGGTTCTGAGACCAGAGACATATTTTTTCTATGGCCTTTTATGGGGAAATAGTATCTTTAGAGAAACAGGTTCAGAAAGCTTGATGTTGTAGATGGCATCGTTCCACATGCACTTTGGAAAAAGCAAATCTACAGTGATGCCAGTGACATGCATCTTGGTGCGAAGGTCTTTGAAACAGTATTGCCTTGGAGACCGTTGGTAGTGTGTTAGAAAGCCCTGTGTAAACAAGTATTCCTGCTCAAAATGTCTATTGTGCCTGCTGTATGAGACCTTGATAAAAGACCATGTCTTTCAAGAAATATTTCATGTAAATGGCTTTTCTCAATTTGGCTTTTGAGAATAATATTGAATTCAAGTTGGACTTCTCTAATACTCAAATTGTAGTTATTCTTTGTAGACAATTAAGTAAGAATTAAGTGTTGAGCATAAACAATTGAGTTAGCAGAAATGCTGACATTTTATTATAAAATTGAGGAGCCAAAGAAAGAAGTGCCTGAATGGAAAGTTCCCAACCCTGCCTGTGGGAGGCTAACATAGGCAATTCCCAAGAGCAGGGTTAACTTTCCTCAGGAAGTAGTTTGGGTTCTACTCTCATGTATTGTAGATGGATTCTATAGAATGTGGAAATTTTATTTTATTGTTATTTATTTCTATAGCATCAAATTTTTAATTTCTTCCTACATGTGGAAATTTTACTTGTGCTATAAAGTTCAAACATTACACATGATGGAGATGTGAAGTACAACATAGGGAATATAGTCGATAATATTATAATGAACATGTACAGTGCCAGGTGGCTACCAGATAAATTAGAGAATCACTTCATGAATTATATAAATGTCTAACCACTATGCTATACACCTGAAACTAATATAAAATAATTGAATGTCAGCTCTAATTGAAAAATTAAAATTAAAAAACATTATGTGTAATATTTATAATGAATTTTACAAATTAGGAAAGTCACAAAAAGGAAGTAAAATTGTCTGTAATTTTATCCCCTGGGGATAATTTCTACTAATATTTTCAGTTATAAATGTCTACTTAAAGTATATAGATATAATATTTTTTAAAAAAATTGATTCAGACTATATAATATTTTATAACTTTTAAAAATTCAGTGAAATATTTTGAGAACTTTTCCATGCCAAATAAATATTTGTTTAAATCTTTTAATGACCAAAGAATATGCCATCATTGGATACAAATTAAAACAAGAGTAATCAAATTCTCACATTTGTCATTAAAAAATATAAATGAAGTATCCAAAAAATGTCTAATTTTCATCAGTATAATTACCTGAAGTATCCACTAGGATAAACTAGTTTGCAAACTATGTGCTTGGATAAGTGAATGAATTTATGTGCTCCACAGGATGGTTAGCTATAAACCAGTTACATATTGAAAAATGCCTGTCAGAATGAATATTGATCTGTAATCTAACTGGATGTGATTAGGTGGAGATCCAGCTCTTCATAAGTTCTTTTCTAGTTCATGGAAGAGCTCTCCTGCATGCCAGAGGAAACTCATTTTTGAGACTGGGTGAGATGAGGTCGTGGTGCTTCATCTGAGCACATGTTCTTGCCTCCTTGGTAGCAGGAAGCATAAAAACAAGAACTTGAGTTACTCTTCCATGAATTAGGCCCTGTGAGTTAGACTACAGAGTGTCTGCTACAAACAAACATGAAATAAACATTAATATTATTACTAGAGATGATGTGCGATGGCTTCTCTACTCATGTCAGTCCCTGACTCATCTTATTTCCATTTGGGCTGATTGCAGTGATCATCTGGCTAACTTGCAGCCTGCTCTGGAGCAGAATTAAGTAGGGAGAAGATAGTAAGAAACAGAGATGGGGGGAATGTCAGCTCCAGCACTGGCAGATATGGGGAAAAGTGATATCATTCAGTAGGAGTATAAATGCCAGGCACCTGGCCAGTCTGCTCATCTTCTGTGTGTCACCCCCTTCCTTTCTCTCTGCTGCCCAAATCCTGTTCATACTTCAGAAGTCCACTCATGTCTCCATGAAGCTTTTACTGACCTTTCTAGCTTACGTGAATTTCTTCCTCACTTAGCCTCCAATGTGGTTTTAAATTTGTGCCACTTCTTTTGGCATTCTCACATACATCTTATATTGTTACTTAATGTTTCACATATGTACATATGTATTAAATGTATATGAGACATTACAATATCATGTACTGCTTTCAATCATAATTATAACAAATATTTATTGAGGATTTTTAAACTTTAGATTGTAATAAAAAATTGGTAATACATTTCAGGGTTCAAAATTTAAAAGACACAACAAAGTATAAAGTCTAACTTCATCCCTGTTCCTGGCTACCTAGTTTCTATCCCTGTATTATCATTACAGACATTTTAAAAATAATAAAAGCATGAAGAAGAAAATGCAGCTCAGCCAATCAGTGGTGTGCCGGAGCGAGCTCATACTGCCTTATGAGTTGAAACTTTGTGAGCAGGTCAACATCACTGTTAGCTTGATGTAGGTCATGGTGTGATGATTTATGCCTAGGAAATCAGGAAATGCTACAAAGTCAGAGGTTGGGGTTTTTTTTTTGGGGGGGGGGGGGGGGGGGGGGTCTATTTTTATTGATAATTTTTTTGATGAATATTTACTTTTTTATATTTCTTTTCTATTTTTCTTATACAAATGCATAAATGAACCAATATCTTAGAATTATTTCTCTAAGGAACAGAGCCGATTATTAAACATTTACCAGCACTACTGCCTATAGTCCTGGCATCTAGAGATAACCACTGTAACACTCTGGGATGCAGCTTTCTAATCCTTTCTTTTCCAGATGTACCTGAGTGTGTAAAATTTTACATTGTTGACAACAATTTTTTATTAGATTTTAAGTTTTTTGTTTTGTTTTTGTTTTTGCTGTTAGGATTGTAGCATTAAACTTATAAACTCCATTTTATTTACCATGCTGTCATACACAATTAGATGCTAAAGAATATTTGATGGGTAAAGAAATGAGTGAAAGATCAAGAGAAAGATCATCATGAGTGCACTAGGACTCATAAATGACCTCACAGTTTTCACCAGGCTAGGACAAAGTTTCTGGAGAATGCTCATATTGCTATATTGATACAGGGTGCCTAATCCACCCTGAAATGTCATTAGCTCTAGCATGAGGATTTTACTAACTGGCAGCCACTGCCTCGAAACAGCTATAAGTCAAGTTCTTAGAGAATAACAACACCTGTAATGAGTTATTATAGCAACATCTCAGTCTCTGTGTTAAAGCTGGAAACCTAATCACACAACTTTGTTGATTTGGACATATGAAACTAAAGGACACGCTCTGGATTCTAGGGTATCTGAAGGGAGCTAAGAGCAAGACAAAAAGTAGGAAAGGCATACATCACAGCATCTTGGAATTGGAAGGGGCTTAAGTCAAACCTTGGCAATGAAACACAGCTTCAAAGTGTTTCATATGTTAATGCTGACTGCATTCCCTATGCCATACTCCCCATTCCCGTGACCATCTATCAGCAATGTTCCAGTGTCCTATGAAGCAAAGTCTCCTTTGGCCTCCCAACCTGAGATGCTGGTTTCTTTTCAAATGGTATTTTTTGAGTAGGTTATAATATTAAAAATTAGACCACAAACTTCATGTGAGCACAATGTGAAAGGCTTGTAGGAGCTTCAGCCATTTCTGTGTATATTTAGCCAACACAGTATTACCTAAAAACAGCAGACAATAATATTATGGCACTTTATGTCTGAAAGAATTAAGACATTCAGGCAATCAAAGAGAGCATTATAGTTTTTCTGCCTATTGTGTTTTGAAAAGGAAAAATAAAGAATAAAGAAATAATTATAAGATATTGATTCACTTATCCATTTATACAGGAAATGTAGAAGAGAAATATGAAAACAGTAAAGGCTCATTGAAAAGTAGATTCATTAGTAAAAATAAAGGAGAAAATTCCCCCAAATTTCAAATGGACTCTGTTCTCTTTCATGTTTCAAAAAAATTGCTGTTCTTCAGGATAAATAAAATTCTTTTGTTATCCTTTGGTGTAGATCTGGAACAGTCACCTGGATTATGTTCTGCAGTTTATAATACTTGTCTTTTATTTAAGATAGTTTTGGGCTTTAGATATACAAATTAGTTCTCATGGGGTTATTATTAGGAATTTTCCTGATAGCCAAACATTAAATATGCTTCCAACTTTGAATGCTTTGCAGATAGCATACATGGAAATAATTTGTGGCAATAGCTCTTCAAATAAATACAAAACTGTCTTGGACTTTGCTATTATCTCTATATTAATAAACTTGAGGTGAGATAAATTATATTTTTTCTACTCATTTAGTATTAATTATTATATATTCTGAATGAGTAAGACCATATTTATATGAGGCTGATAAAATGTGTCTTCAAATTTGTGAATGCTTGTCATGTATAAAGCCATTTCTCTTTTTTGACATTACTAAGTTAAAAATTAAACTTGCTGGCAATATTTGCTTGGCTTAATGGCTCTGAACTAAAAGATTACTTAATTATGGATAAAATTAACAGATGACATAACAGCTATTACATTCTTTACTTTTTGGTTGCATTTAATAAATAACATTAAAGATAATTGGATTTATGAATTAAAATTTTAGACCCCAAGTTCTATATAATTAAAAAACTTTACTTATATTTTATTCCCCTAAAGTATGTTTATATATCAGTTATCTATAACAAAATTATACCTTTAATGTATACTTTAATGCCTTCCTTATTATTAGGAAAGTTGCAATATATATTCTAGTATAGTTAAGTATATATTTATCTGATTACCAAGCAGACATGGTGAGTTGCTCATCAAAGAAACTGAATTAAAGTTAATACTCAGCAAACAAATGTGATTTCTCGTATTCTTTTTAAACAATTTTATTTTATTATTAGTTTCAAGCATACAGTACATTGGTTAAACATTTATATAGTTTATTAATAATTTCTCTGATTGCTCTTTCTCTCCTCTGGCTCTATACCTAGCCATTGTGTTAATGCTGACTGCATTTTCTATGCCATACTCCCCATCCCCGTGACCATCTGTCAGCTACTAATTTATACTTCTTTAACCTTTTACCCCTTTCTCTTCTATATTTGTAAGTCTGTTTTTTGATTAGTTTGTTCTTTTTGTTCTTTAGATTCCGCATATAAGAGAAATCTTACGGTATTTATCTTTCTCTGTCTGACCTATTTCACTCAGTATAATAACATTTAGGTCCATCCATATCATTGTGAATGGTAGGATTTCTTCTTTTTAATGACTAAGTAATATTCCATTGTATATATGAACCATAACTTCTTTATCCAATCATCCAATGATGGGCATTTAGGTTGCTTCCATATCTTGGCTATTGTAAATTGTGCTGCCATGAACATAGGGATGCATACATCTTTACAAATTATTGTTTTGGTTTTCTTAAGATAAATACCCAGAAGTGCAATTGTTGAGACAAAAGGTATATGCATATGCATTTTTAATTTTTTGAGAAACCTCCAGAGTGTTTTCCATAGTGGCTGCACCAATTTGCAATCCCATCAACAGTGTGAAAAGGTTCCCTTTTCTCCAAATCCTCACCGACACTTGTTCTTTGATTTTTTGATGATAACCATTCTGACAGGTGTGGGGTGATATCTCATTGTGGTTTTAATTTACATTTCTCTGGCGATTAGTGACCTTGAGCATCTTTCATATGTCTATTGGCCATCTGTATTTCCTCTTGGGAGAAATATCTGTTCAGGTCTTCTGCCCATTTTCTAATTGAATTATTTTTTGGTTGTTGAGTTGTATGAGTTCTTATCAGATATATATCATAAGCAAATATCATCTCCCATTCAGTCAGTTGTCTTTTGTTTTGTTGATGGTTTCCTTCGCTGTGCAAAAACTTTTTAGTTTGACGTAGTCCCATGTGTTTATTTTTTCTTTTGTTTCCCTTGCCTGAGGAGATATGTCTGAAAATAAATTACTAGTAGCAATATCAGATTGATTACTACTTATGTTTTCTTCTAGAAGTTTTATGGTTTTGGGTCATGCTTTTAATTCTTTAATTCATTTTGAGTCTATTCTTGTAAACAGTGTAAGAAGGTGGTCCAGTTTCTTTTTTCGCATGTTATCTGTCCAATTTTCCCAACACCATTTATCGAAGAGACTGTCTTTACCCCATTGTATATTCTTGCCTCCTTTGTCATATATTAAGTGAGCGTATAGGTGTGGATTTATTTTGGGGCTCTCTATTCTTATATGTACAAAATTTGTATATAGGTGAAGTGATGAGAAAAAGTTCAGTTTTAATATATAGAGAGTATTTCATGGAACACAGATCTCCTTTTCATGCTGAAGAAGTGAGGCATTCTTTTCCTTCTTGTCAGCATTCCACCCTTGCTGCAGCAGCAACCATGGACTAACTTACCCATATCTACTCCCATCATACATTTTGGGTATTTAATTCCTTAGCCAATGATGCAGAGGACCAGGGATATTTCTAGGTCTGCATCCTGTTTTGACAATGTCCAGTTGTCAGGCCCCAAATATCTTAGGCCACAGTAAGACCCTTCAGCCACATCCATCTTGTACCTCTTTTATATCTACTTTCTTCACTCCAGATGGCAGACTACAGGTACCCTGGCTGTTGTGTTGGCAGTTGTTATTGAGGCTCAAGCTCAACCTGGTGTGTTCCTGCTTGGATATTTTCATGTTTCTCATTTCTGTGTTGCCCGGTTATTTCTTTATATGTGATAGTAAAGGTTAATTGTCCTTTAGAAATAATTAGCCCATGTAGCTACTAATGATCAGTTTGGTACTTTTTTAAAAGTTTTTTTCCTTAGGGTTAAAAAATATTTTTAACGATTAAAAAAATTTTTTTAAATAGTATTTCTTCACGGGGAAATGGAAAGTTTGAGAATGTTCTTTTTTTTTCTTTGATAAGCGCCTGTGACTATTTCCCCTTTCACCATTTTTGAAGATGTTGATATTTCTAAATTTTAGGATATAGTAGCTTTCCCTAATTGCCTTTAAGTCATAAGCTTTTCAGCACTTAGTGATTTACTAACCAATCCCATATTTCATATTGAAGCTCTATATGAATGAAGGTTTTATTTTTAGTCATTAGCCTATAATTCCTTTTTTATTTTTAATAAAGGAAACCCAAATCTATCAACTATGTATCATTTCCTATGCAATATAAGTGCTTTTGGCAGGGATATTTTGTTGTTGTTTTTCTTACACTCATAAATGAAGCCTTGTAATTAAATGAAACACTGTTAGAGATTCTACTTTCCTGAGAACATCATTTTTTTCCTTAAGAGTATTTTTATATTCTGAAAGTTAGGGGGCAGGAAGTAATTTTCTAAACATAAATACAGGTTCTCTTAGCAGATAGTATAATGTGCTCCCTAATAAAAAGAGCCTACACTTTTTTGACTTTTTAAAAACTCTGAGGTTTCTATCTTTATAAAAAACTTTAAGAGAAGGTAATGTTTTGGCAAAGAAACAAATTAATTAATGTTTTTATTATTTGTAAATATGGTGACTGTAGAATTCATTTGACAGTTCTTTTCATAAGAAAAGTTATTTTTTATGCCTTTATTCATTTATTCAGAAAACATTTCAGGTCCTTCAGACATAGTGCAAAGGTGAATTCTGGGCATTCAGAATTGCAAAGCACAGTCCCTGATGCAAGAAAACAGTTGTACTATAGCTATGTCAAATATGCTATGATTCTGGTCCTTCACCATGCTTGTATAGTCATAGCACTGATAAATCAATCAATGTATATGACTGGTTGTTTACATACTGTATGCCTACTCTTGGATTGGGTACCTCTGCCTGGTGCATTGGATATAAAGCAAGGGCTTGTAGCTAAAATAGGTTGAGTTGTAGGACAATGAACTGTCCTATGATAGATGATTAGATAAAGAAGCTGTCGTACATATATACAATGGAATATTACTCAGCCATAAGAAGAGATGAAATACTGCCATTTGAGACAACAGGGATGGACCTCGATATTATCATGCTAAGCAAAATAAGCTAGAGAGAAACAGTTGAAAACCACATGATATCACTTATATGTGGGTATAAATCTAAAAGCAACAAATGAACAGGACATTTGTAGTAGTTACCAGAGGATAGGGTAGGAGGGGGGAGAAGGGAGGTAAATGGGGTAAAAGAGGTCAAATATGTGGTGACCTTAAAGAATTTGAAAAAAAGTAAAATTAAAAAAAACATAAAATAATAGATAAAAACTAAAAACATATAAAGTAGGTTGAGTTGGGTTCAATTCAGACTTTATCAGTTCCTTGTATGATAACTCTGAGAAAGTCTTTTTCCCTCTTGAACCCCAGTTTCTCAAAGAAGACTATTGATACCCAATTTTGGGTGTTGTTTTGAGGTCGATGCCACATTAAGTTCTCTGTCTCCTCTCCCCCTTATGTGTGTATTTTTGATAGGTAATACATATTCCTGTACAATATTAGAAAAATATGGGAATATAAAAGAGAAAACAAAAATCATAATTCCTTTACCAGAATAATCACTGTTAACATGTTATTTCTTTCTAATCTTCTCAGGTTGCATAAAATTGGAGATAACGAGATTATTCTTATAGATAAAATATATTACATTTATTTTATAATACCATTAAAATATATTCCTAAAATGTTCATTGGATTCATCATATTTATCATATTGATATTCTGTAATATATTTTATTAACTTTCTATTTTTATAAATTCAGATTATTTCTTGTTTCAGAATTATAATTAATGTGGCAAGCATTGTGTCCAGCATGTAGTACGTGCTTAATCTCTGATAGTTTCTTTAGGACAAATTCCAAGAAATGCAATTTGTTGGGTAACTGCTTATAATTTTTTTTTTTTTTTTGGTATTTTTAAACTTAAAAAAAAAATACACAGTGCCCAATTAGTCTCAAGAAAACATATCAGTGTAAAGTTTCACAAACTAAATATGAAAATGTCCATTTAATGTACCCTTGCTAAAACTGAGCATTATATCGTTAATTTTTTTTTTCCATTTCGAGTTGGGAAATAGTATGCTGCATTTCTTTGATTACTAGTGTGACTGAACTTTTAAAAATAACTTTACTGCTCGTACACATTCTTTTAGTCTCAAGAAAACATATCAGTGTAAAGTTTCACAAACTAAATATGAAAATGTCCATTTAATGTACCCTTGCTAAAACTGAGCATTATATCGTTAATTTTTTTTTTCCATTTCGAGTTGGGAAATAGTATGCTGCATTTCTTTGATTACTAGTGTGACTGAACTTTTAAAAATAACTTTACTGCTCGTACACATTCTTTTTCTAGACATTATTTTTCTTTTAGTATTATTTTCTTAATAATTTATGAGATCTGTATGTAATTATGGCTAATAACCTCTTATGTGTCATCATTTTAACCTTTGCATAATTAATTTTTTATGTTTTGTTTGCTGCCCATTAATTTTATGTTTTATATTTTTTTATCCTTGAGCTAAAATAATATCATTTATCCTCATTTAGTCCTCATAACATTATCCCATTATCTCATTCAGTCCTCACAATAATCCTATGATGTAGCAACTTTTAGTATCCCCACTTCACAGATGAGATAACTTAGGCACAGAGGTTAAATAACTTGACTAAGTTCTCGTAGTGAGTAAGTGACAGAGCCAGGCTTTTCACCCAAACATTAGCTACAGAGTTCTGTTCTTAATTCTTTGTGTGTCTGTTATCTATTTCAATTAATTTCTTCCTTGAAGATTGTTTAAAAATAGATTGTTCTACCCTAAGATCAGGTAGTCTTCCTTTTATAAATATAATTTTATGGTTTTCTTTTTATCTAACTCTTTTTTTAAATTAAAATTACTGAGATGACATTGATTAATAAAATTATATAGCTTTCAAGTGTACAATTCAATGATATGTCATATGTATATTGCATTGTGTATTCATCTAAAGTTAAATTTCCTTCTGACATCATATATTTGACCCCCTTTGCCTTTATCTACCTTCTTCTCCCTCTGCTCTCTGGTAACCACTCAGCTGTTGTCCGTGTCCATGAGTCTCTGCTTGTCATGTTTGTTGCTTTCAGTTTTATATTTCACATGTAAGTGAAATCATATGGTTCTCAAATTCTGTCTTATTTCCCTTAGCATGATAATCTCAAGATCTACGTTGTCGCAAATGGCAGTATTTCATCTTTTCTTATGGCTGAGTAATATTCATTGTATATATGTACCACATTTTCTTTATTCAATCATCGAAGGTCACTTCAGTTGTTTCCATGTCTTGGCCACCATAAATAATGCTGCTATAAACATCAAGGTGCATATATCTTCACAGATAAGGGTTTTCAAAATTTCTGGATAAATACCCAGAAGAGATATTGCTAGGTCATATGGTAATTCTATTCTTCATTTTTTGAGAAGTCTCCACATTGTTTTCCATAGTGGATGTACCAATGGACATTCCTACCAGTAGTGTATGAGGGTTCCTTTTTCCCCTCAACCTCTCCAACACTTGTTATTATTTGTCCTGTTGATGATAGCCATTCTAACAAGGGTGAGGTGGTATCTCATTGGGATTTTGACTTGCATTTCCCTAATAGCTAGTGAAGTTGAGCATCTTTTCGTATGTCCGTTAGCCATTTGTATATCTTCTTGGGAGAAGTGTCTGTTCAGATCCTCTGCTCATTTTTTAATTGGCTTGTTTTTTTTTCTTGTTGAGTTTTATGAGTTCTTTGTATATTTTGGATATCAGCCCCTTATCAGAGGTATCGCTTGCAAATATCTTCTCCCATTCAGTTGGTTGCCATTTTTTCTTGTTGATGGTTTCTTTTGCTGTGCAGAAACTTTTTGATTTTAGATAGTCCCATTCACTTATTTTTGCTTTTATTTCCCTTGCCTTTGAGGTCAAATTTATAAAGTTCTCTCTAAATTCAAGGTCCATGAGTTTAGTACCTATATTTTCTTCTGTGCAATTTATTGTTTCAGATCTCATATTCAGGTCTTTGATCCATTTTGAGTTAATTGATCTAAAATTTATTTTAGTGTAAGGAAAATCTCTTTATTGTAAATGGAATCTTATATTTATGTTAAAATTATTTCTGGGCTCTCTCTTCTGTTTCACCAGTCTGTTTATTTTTGTACCAGTAATATACTTACATAAACAGCTTTTTTTCATATTATAAATACTACTTTTTAGTGTACACATTTTAAAAGAGCAAATCCAAAATTCACTGCTCAAATATAATATATTGATGTATTCACAGGCAGTATTCAAAATGTATAGTAACCTGCATGATGTGGGCACTAAACTGTCATAGCAATAAAGTGCTGAATTAGACTGGACCCTGACTATAATCAACCAGTATAGCTATTTCTCTTTGCACTGGGTATATGTACTTCTAAATTTTATGATATTGGTTGTAGATATAGATATACCTATCTAATTTGGTGTGTGTGTAATTTTCTACATGCTATAAATATATATATCAAATATATATTTCAGGAAAAATTTTAATACATTGTAATCTCATTTTCAGTTTAAAGTACCTACTTATCCACTTTCTTCAATAGTGATTTAAAAATTTTGCCAATTTAATAAGTGAAAAGTAACACTTTGTTGGTGAGATTGAATACTTTCTCAGATATTAGCCATTCATGTGTCGTTTTTTTCTAAGTAGCCTATTTAGATACATAGTCCATTTTTATACATTTTCTTACTATTTTAAATGAGCTCCATTTAATAATAATATTAATTTCATATTATCTATAATTTTCATTTTTATTAAAATTGTTATAACGATTAGAAAATTCAAGAAAAAGAAGAAAATTTAAAATATCCTGTATGGGAAATGCATGATTAGTATACAAAATAAAACAAAATTTAGCATGATTTTAGGCAATCTTTGGGAATTAAAAAATTTATCTGTCTTTAATGCTATCAAACATTCTTCTTTGGGTGTTGAAGAGTTTTTGTGAGTATACTCGAAGTGGAGAAGAGGTTATTTCAACACAATATTTGACTCTACAAAGATTACTTCATGAACAGGCATTAATACACATACTGTTGATAAGTTTACTACTGATCCTTTAATCAGGAATCTAAAAAGTAGGCAACAGTACACCTGTATTTCACCTTCTATCTTAATCCACTCCACTAATATTCAATGAATGATCTATTTTAATGTCCTTTTGTCCTGCCTATTAAGAAAAATAAATTGACGTCTTGAATTTAGGTCTTGATACACTTATCTAGTGTAATATCCAACAGCTGAAGCTGGTCTCAGTGCCATTTACCTAACAACTCATTCTTTTCTCACAGATTTGTAATGCCAAATGTAATACCAAATGTTTCAGTGCCAATACCAAATACCAAATGTAATGTCAAGTTTCTATCAATGCTGAGGTCTGTGTCTGGGCCCTGTAGTCTGTTCCACTGATCTATTTGTGAGTTCTGCAGCAATACCATGCTATACCAATTACTGTGGTTTTATAAAACCTGCTATCTATAGTTCTTGCTATCTATAGTTCAGGTCTCTGTTCTTCCTGTTCGGAATTCTTTGGTATGTTTGAAACTTCATTCTTTGGTATAAGCTTTAGATTCAGTTTTGTAAGTTCTATGGAAAAAAATCCCATTAGGATTCATTTTGGAGTTTTATCACATTTATAGATTGATATATTTTGAATTAATATTTTTATATGTATTTTTTAATCCAGGGTTATGATTTATCTCTCCATTTTCTTTCATGTCTTTTTTGTCTTCTGTATAATTATCTCCATAAAAGGCATACACATATTTTGTTTGATTTATTCCTAGAAACCTTATAGGTTGTGCTGTTGCTTGTTACTCAGGTGGAACCTTCATTTTCTATTATATTTTCTAATTTGTAAAGGACTTTTAAGGTTTTGTTTTGCATTAAAGGTAACATCTTCTATACTATTTAAATTGCTTTCTCTTCTGTCTTTTGGAGAAAGTTGGACTCTTTGGAAACAACTCATCATAGTGATAAAAATTTGTAAGTGCCATCAAAGTTTATTTTTCTTTTCTTAATCTGCCATATATTGATATGCACTGACATTTCAGTGATCTTTTCCAAGATGAATGTCGAGGGATTATTGTAATATATTTTAATTCTTTGGTATTAAAACTCTTCTCCTTTTAGTCTACTAATGTCAATGTGAAACTCCCAAATGCTCTTTAGGCCTTTGATCAATCACTTAAAACCATTTTACAAAAGACTCATTTCAAAATTATCATGATCTTTCTGCAGTTTATTATCAAATGACAGGAAGTAGAATTCAGCTTATTTGTGAATTTTCTTGTTATTTTCTTTATTTATGGTGAAGCGTGAAGCATGTACCTTTTTAAAAAGTCTATGCGAAATATTGTTTTGACTCCTAATTGACAATGGGGTTTATGTTATCTCTGTTTACGAAATTTTATTTCCCTTGCTTTTGTATATACTTGAAATCCATTGATCTTGGAGTGGAATCTTATATTTTTTTGGTTGAAATGAAGTATTGATGTATTTCATAATAGCTGGATAAAAGTCATTCATATTTTGCCTCTTCTTTTCAGTGATTTTATCTGTTGAGTATTTTGAAAGGAGATGATCAACATGCTGTCATCTTTCCTTTGTATTTTAACCTTTGGTTATTTAAAACTCTAGGTGTTGTAAAAAAAATGTTTGATTATTCTTGAGGATACTGAATGCTTTCCACAGAATACATGAATTACTAAATATTTCATCTTAAATCTATCTAATTTATCCAGTAAAAATGCTCTGAACAACACCAAAAAGCAAGTAAGATATGTATTTTTGTGAACTACAAGAAAGCAATTTGCTTTTAAAAATGTCTTAAATTTTAAACTATACTTGGAAGCATTGAACATTATATTTAAATACTTTTTGCTAATATGACATCTGAAAAATGGTTATCATTTCTAAAATTTGCTGTTCTTTGAATATTAGTGAATTTTTACATTTTTCATATATTTGTTAGTAAGTTTCTGGTGTTTCTAATTTGATGGTTTGTAAATATTCTTTCCCATTTTATGTGGGAGACTCTTCCCATTTTTCTTGCTTATTTGTAAGAATTCTTTATAGCTTAATGATGTCAACTCACTGTCAGTCATATATTGTGAGAGTTTTCCCAAGTTAATGTTTGCTTTTAATTTAAAAAAAAATTGAAATAGTTTCAAACCTACATAAAAATTACAAGAACAGTACAAAGAACTCTCATATCTCCTCTTACCAGATTCCTTATTGGTAGTAGTATTATCTCATTTGCTCTGTCTCTTATTCTATATGCCTTTTACTGACAATATGCTCCATCATCTTTAAATACTTTAGTGTACATTATCTCAAAACAAGGATATTCTCCTAGATAGCCAATATACAATTTCCAGTCAAGAAAGCAACGTCGACATCACACTATCTTCCAATCTTCAGACTCATTCAAATTACACCAACTATCTTTTTCCTTCTTGGTCTAGGATTCTATCCAAGAATATATGTTACATTTGGTTGTCATATCTCAGAATCTCCTTTAATCTGGAACGGTTCCAGTCTCTGTTGGTATCCATGGTCTCAGAAGTATAGGCATTTCCTTCTGTAGGTTTATCCTTAACCTGGATCCATCTGATGTTTCCTCATCACTCATGCCAAGCATTCTTGTTAGGAATAACATGGAAATGATGACATTTATATTATATCACATCTGGAGGTACACTGTGTCAATCTGTTTTACCACTGGTCATGTTAACCTTGATTACCTGGTCAAGTTGGTGATCTTCCAGATTCTCCACTATTTTTCACCTTCAATTTAGATTAGTATTTTATGGGGAGATATTCCAATTTTATTCCAGTATTTTCTTCCTCATCAGACCTTCACCCACTTTGTTAACACCCGTTGTCTGTGCCCAGCTGTCAAAGATACTGTTGCTTCTTAAGTATATAAAAATGATAAAATTGAGAATTAAAACATTCTAACTCTTACATTTATTTTCTAGTATTATCAAAAACTTGAGCAATATATATCATGTAAAATATATTTCAAAAAATAGTAACTCAAACTTTTTTTATGTATCTCACTTTAAGTGCATATCAGCATTCATTATGTAAGGCATCTTTAAGTTAATTACTTTATTTTTCTTGAATGAAAGTTATACATTTATACTGAAGGGAATTCAGAGAAAATAATGTCTTATTTCTATAAAGTGATTTGCCTAGCTTTTCTACTTTTCTCTGGCTAACTTTAAATACAGTATTGTATTTATTAAACGAAAATACTTTTTAAAAACAAGATTAGAGTGTATATAAGATATATTAGAGGGACATTTGCCAAGATAATTTTATATTAATCCTGCTATGACTGTCCTCTTATGGTTTTCCAAGATTTTTATTTCGTCTATTTATTGGATTTTCACTTTTTACATTTCTAATAGGTAAAAAATGCATGTTTTCTTCATGCAAAAAATCTGATTGTTTTCCATCAGCCAGTAATTGAAATAAATATATAACAAAATGTTTCCAGCCTCCAGTTTGTCAAAATTCAAGATCTGTTACAAGAGTTTTGTTCAATCACATTTCAAATAGTGCTTATTTTTAAGCTCTCCATTTCTAACTGGATTCAATAATGTAGACTAATATAAACTAATAAATATGAAAACAGTATAAAATGTCTGGTGATGTAAAATAAAATCTGACAGAAATATAAGAATTCTAGACATGACAAAGGAAGGCCTACATTTATTACAAATCATTATTTTGAGGAGTGTTATTCAGGAAAATGATAAAAATAAGGAAATAGGAAGCTGTTTGAGGGTCTAGACTTTGTTGTTTTTCCCCAGTATTCACTGTGTCTAGTACAGTGCTTGCCGTCTAGATGGCTGATAGATATTTGCTGAATGACTGAATGATATCAGGTCTTGTTGTGGCTGACTGATTTCTTATGTCCACTGAAATGTTTTCTCTGCCATATATAGCACAAACACACTTTATTAGGTCCCTACCTTGTGTCAGGCACACCTCTAAACACTTTACATAGGTTAATCTCATTAAGTGCTCATCAGAATCTTGGAGGTAAGTACCATTATTATCCCTATTTTGCAGATAAGGAAATGGGGCCTGAGAGCTTAAGTTTCATGTCTAAGGTTACAATAAGTTACAGAATCAATATTTGAACCAGGCTGTATAGCAGAGCCCATTTTCCTAACCACTATCTTGACAACTTTTCTATTTGCTTGTTTTATTTTGTATGTATGTATGTATGTATGTATGTATGTATGTATGTATGTATGTATGATTTTAATTGAGGTATAATTGCCATATAACATTATATTAGTTTTAGGTATGCAACATAATGATTTGATATACATTGTGATATGATCACAAGAAATCACCATACATAGTTATAATTTTTTCTTTTTTTTTTCTTGTGATGAGGACTTTTAAAATCTATTCCCTTAATGACTTTCAAGTATGCAATACAGTATTATTAACAAGAGTCACTATGCTGTATATTACATCCTCATGACATTTATTTTATATTTGGAAGTTTTTGCTTTTTGATTCCCTTCACGGATTTGCCTCCCCTAAACCTCTCTCCTGGCAACCACCAATCTGTTCTATCTATGAACTTGATGTTTTTGTTGTTTGTTTTGTCTTTTAGATTCCACGTATATAAGTTAGACCATATGGTGTTTATCTTTCTTACCTAACTTATTTCACATAGCATAATGCCCTCAAGGTCCATCCATGTTGTCACAAATGGCAAGATTTCATTATTTTTTTATGGCTAAATAGTATTCCATGGTATGTCTGTATCACATCTTTTTTATCCATTCATCCATCAGTGGACACTCAGATTGTTTCTATATCTTGGATATTGAAAACAATCCTGTGGTGAATGAACATGGAGGCACACGTATCTTTTCGAATTAGTGCTTTTGTTTTCTATGCGTAAATATCCAGAAGTGGAATTGCTGGATCATGCAGTGACTCTATTTTTAATTTTTTTGAGGAACTGCCATACTGTTTTCCATAATGGCTGTTTCACTTTCCATTTCCATCAACAGTACTGTCTGCTTGTTTCAGAGAGCACATGGTCTTGCTTCTTTCTTCAAAACCTAAGGACTCTAGTGACAGGGTTAGCATTGTTGTTTTCTATTGGATTTGAAGACAACAATCATATTTTTCCTCTATTGGGCTTTTTTGTTATACTAAAAATTTTTATCCAGATCTTTTCTTCTTTACAATTTACTTTATTTCAACAGTATCATCATGGCATATTGATTGATGTGGTATAAGTAAAGCCATTGTGGTCTGCATGATTGGGAAAATATTTTGTCTTTTCATTTTTCCTAATTGCCTTTCCATAAAAAGTTTATGCTAATACTTGAAAGTAGATTCCTACCTTTTTGACATTTCCGTAACAGCTAGATTTTGAGACTAGGTTGTTTCTATTTCCTCTCGTTAGGGGTGTTGGGTACCATTTCAGTTGTGAACTTGAGGAAATAGGCTCACTAAGAGCAAAATGTCACCTCAGTGGGTAACCGAGGAATCCTGTTGCCTTCTTCTTTGGCTCTTATTTATTCTGAACAATAAAGAAGACATGATGACCCATGAAGCATATCAGAGAACAGATGTTACAGTGTTGACAGCTTACTCTCCCCTGTGACTAATTCCTTTCAAACACAGCCTGCCTAGAACTTCTAGCTGTCTTACATGCATCAACGCTTTTGCTTTATTGTCTGCCCATAGTTTCAGAATGTGTTACATATAAAGCTGTTGAATCTTCCTACATAGGCCAATTTTTATCGGTCTAAAGAATTACTATTGATTTTGAAGACTTTAGGATATAGCAAATTGTTAACTCAAGAAGAATATTTGAAACCAGATAAAATATTGCATGGAATCATAGGGCATCAAGGATTTTTGAGAGTTCCTTAGTTGATCAAGATGAATATATTTCTAAAAGTTTCTTGAACCATTTCGTAGATGAAGGTGAGATGAAAGTTATCATCTAGAGAATATAATTTTCTTCCAAAAGTATTTTTTTTCTTTGAAATATTGCAATTGCATGCACACCTTAATACACTTGTAAAACCACCTAAGTATCTGGAAATTGAAGAGAACATAGTATATTCTCTTGGGAATACACACCGCCCACACACACACACACACACACACACACACACATCAATTTACCCCAAAACATAACAATATTTATGTATAGGGAAAAGTCACTCCTTATCTGCAGAAAAGTATAATAACGTATACAGTAGAGAAAGAAATTTCATAGTTATATAGATCTTTCAAAATAACTCTTGGATAGGAATTTCATCTTTCAATTCAAATGAAGTGATACCTCAGTTAATAAGTCCCTTGGGATCAAGTGTATTTTTATTATTGGCCTGTATCACACACACACACCTCCTTAAAGTATTTTACAACAGAATAGCTTGTGCTTATATTTAAATGATCAAATTATTCAAATTTTTCTCTTTAATATGTTAACATGAGTTATATAAAAAAGTATGACCATTTTTGAAATTAGAAGGATGTTTTAAATCATAAAGTGATAATAGATTGGAAAAGTTTTGGGAAGAAGGAAAAGTGAACTCTCATCAGCTTACCACACTTAAATGTGAGCGCACTGAAGAGTTAATAAAGGGTTATACTTCTTCATTCATTTCAAATATCATGAACATCCCTGAGTTGGCACAGGGACTATGTGCAGAATAGCTTTGGAGGTGCCATTAAGAGTCGGGTAGAATGAGTCCAGTGTCCATGTATATGACTTGAATTTTCAGAAAGTGGGGATCTCATAGTATTGAAACTAGCCAGTGCTTATAGGTGAAAAGTGTGAGCTGGGAATTAGAGAGATCTTTCCTTTCCTATATGAATATCCAATTGATATTCACAGTTTTTAAAAAGAATCATTATTTTCTCTTAGCATTGCAAATTCACCTTTGCTATAATCAGCCGACCCTATTGTGTAAGCCTATTTCTAAACTATCTATATGATTCTATTAGTCTATGTTTTAAATTCATGTGCCAATATTGCAGTGTTAATTACTGTGGTTTTATAATGATTTTAGATATGGTAATGTAAGTCCTCCAAGTTTTATTGTTATTCTTCAAGATTATCTTGGATATATTGTATTTCTTACATTTGTTTATTATTTTATTTTATTTTATTTGAATTTTTATGAATTTATTTGAACCAAACTGATGACATATGCCAAGGAACAAGATTTCAAATGCTCCTCATTTACTTCTAATTGTAAAATTAGCTTGGTTTTTTGTTGGTATCTCATTAAATCTATACATACATTGGGGATGATTTATGTATTTTAATGAGAGATTCTTTAATTTCTCTCAGTTATATTTTGTAGTTTTTTTTATAAAGTTATTGCACATTTTTTCTTAAATTTATTTCTGAATATGTGATGTTTTGCTGTTATTTTAATTGGCATCATTTTAAATTTCTTATTTGCTAGCAATACAATTGAATTTTGCACATTGATCTTTTATCGACTGACTTTGTTAAGTTCATTTATCATGCATTACTATTTATTAATTAATTTATTATTCATGATAATATTGACTACCAATAATAACAGTGATATATCTTTCTTTCCAATTCTCATACCTATAATGCTTTTTCTATCTTATTACACTGACTAGACCCTACAATTCAATATGGAATAAAAGTGCTGGCTGACATTTTTTTCTTCCTAATATCAGGGGGAAAACTTTTGGTAGTCCACCATTAAGTATGATGTTTGCATAGTTGTTTTTATTATTTTTGTTTATTTTTTTTTAATTCATCTCATGTAAAGGAATCTCACTTTTATTCAGAATTTTAAAAAATGAATAAATGTTGAATTTCATCAAATCCATTTTCTGCAATTGCTAATCATTTAATTTTCTCTTTTATTTTGCTAATTTGTAGTGAATTACATCAAGTAATTTTAAAATGTCCATAAATTTCTGATATAAATTCCACTTGGTTATAATGTATTGCCCTTTTTATATATCACTAGATTATATTTGCTAATATTTATTTAGACCTTTTACATTTATTCATATGAAATAAGTTGGTTTGTAATTTACCTTCTTATAATGTCTTTGTCAGGCTTTGGCCCCATAAAATGTATTAGGATATACTCTCTTTTTCATTAATTTCTGGAAGAATTTGTGAAAGATCATTGTTACTTTTTCCTTAAGTATTTAAAAGAATTGACTGTTCTGTCCATCTGAGACTGGAAATGTGTTTATGAGAAGGCTTTAATTACATATTTAAATGCGAAAACAATATAGAGATACAATAAATAAAATATAAATTTTAAATACATATAAGAATTATTCAGATTTTCTATTTATTGTTATGTTCATTACTTTTCTAAGAGTTGTGCATTTTTCAAGGAATGTGAATTATTCAGATTTTCTATTTATTCCTGTATAATTTTCAAGGAGTTGTACAGTTTTCAGGGAATTGCCCATTTTAAATAAAGTTTCAAGTTTATTGGAACAGAGTTTTTTTTATAATATCTTCCAATTTTTTTTTCAGTACCTATAGAATCTATCCTGATATCCCTCTTTTTATTCTTGATATTGGTAATCTCTGTCTTTTTTCTTGATCAGTCCTGTTAGGGTATTGTCAATTTTATTAATCATTTGAAAGACCACTTGTTTAGCCTTTTAAAAAAAAAATCACTGATTTCTTTTTCATTGTTATATCCCTGCATATTTATTACTCCTTTTTTCTACTTTATTTAGATTTAATTTGTGTTTCTCCATATTCCTGAGATGGATGGATGAATGCTTAAATATTTGATTTTCATCCTTTTTTTTCTAATTATACATGTATGTCTATTAATTTCCCTTAACCTAGCTTTATATGCATCGATTTTTGATGCTCTATTATTTTTTTAAATTATAATTTTACCAAAAATATTTTCTAATTTTATTTTGATTTTTTTGACCCATGGATTATTTAAAAGTTTATTGCTAAATTTTAAAACGTTTCAGGATTCTCTCATTTTTTTTATTACTGATTTTTAACTTAATTGTTTCTGGGCATGACAATGCAGTTGACATTAGACTAACCTTTCTATTGTGAGAAATTTAAAGAAATAATTTTAAAAATATAACATATGTATGGTGTAAGTATAATATTCAGGATTATTTGAACAAAATATGGAACATGGAAGCAAAGGAAAAATACAAATATATCATAAATTTCTGGCATTGCTCTGGAGGTGTTTATGGATTTGCTTACATTCTTGAAGCTAGTGGAAAAAAGAAACTTGACCAACACTGCAAAATAAAAGGAAAGAAATCAGGATATAAAAATGAGAAAGCATAAGCTGCTATTGTAAGAATAAGGCAAATATGTCAACTATCTTTGCAAGAGATTTGGTTTTCCTGTTAAAAGATAAGCACTCTTACATAGAAACCAAAAGATATAATTTAAGTTTAAATTACTTACGAGGGTCACACTAAAAAAAAGGAGAATTTAAATAAAGGGAAGAAAGAAGTGAAGCAAGGTAAAAAGAAAGTAGGAATGGCAATATTAATATCAGACGACTAATTCAAGATAAAATTTATTAAGTGTCAACTAGTTAAGTGTTATTTTATATTGAAAACATTTTATTCTCTAGAAATACTTAAGAAAAGCAATATGGGACCAAAATATAAGTAAAAAAGGATTAGACATAAAAAGAAATATGGAAAACTGGAATTGTAGTGAGAGATTTAGTAAAACTCTGTTAGAACTTGATAGATATAATAGACAAAAAAATATAATTATAGGATAAAGATAAAACAATTGATCAATGTGACTTAATGCACATATACATATAGAAATATAGAGATTAGAATATATAAAATAATAGTAACATACAAATTTTTTGCTGATAGATTACATTTGGATATAATGAATGATATTCTATGAAAACACAAATTAGAACATCAAATCAAGAATAGTATAGAAAACCTAATTACTAGTAATAACAGAGGGATTAGAAAAATTTGTCAAAGAATTAGATCCTTTCATTTTTTCACCCTGAAGTCATCAGACTCTGACTATATTATTATTTTTTTAATGTGAGTTTTTCAGACCTTTAAGGAACAGAGAATACTTAGGCTATGTAATTTGTTCCAGTGTGTGGAAAAGAAAAGGAAATCTTCTCAGTTCACTTCTCAAGGCTGTCTTAATCCTGATTCCAAAACTTGAGGGTGGAACACACACACACACACACACACACACACACACACACATTATAAGACAATCCATGTATGAATAGAGATGCTAACATTCTTATTAAAATAGTAACAAATGAACTCCTGAAGTGTATTTAAAAAATACCAGGTCAAGTAAGGCTTTTAAAATAAATTTTTATGAATATAAGTATTCTAAACTAAATATTTGCAGTTGTTAAAGTTTTCTAATAACAAGCCTACAAGAATAACTGAAGAGCTATATTATGATTATTATGAGGCTTTTAATAAGATGTGTGGCTATAGGAATATATATATACATATGTGTGTGTGTATGTATACACATTTTATGGAAAAGCAGTGATATCCATAATTGATTAAATGTGTCAGTAAATGAGTCATCTGTTATATTCTTATTATATAATAATTCTAGTGATAATTTGGCAACATGATTTCCTATATTTGCATATAATCTACTATCTGGTTATTCTAGATGGTAGAATTACTCTTGCCAACAATGTACTCACTTTTGTCCTTTTCAGTTTAAATCCCAGTCCATCTTTAGAATCTCTCTACTGTAGAGATGGTCATCTCCCTTGTCCTGTCTTATTTTAGTACTTGCTTGGCAAAACCAAAACCTTGTTAACTCCAGCTCTCTGCCTCAATTGTACTTTTGCAGTTGAACTTGGCTGTAGAAGAACACAGAACCATGCTGACCGATCTTAATTTATACGTGCATGATTACTTACCTTAAATGTGCCCTTAATGCTGCCATATTTTCCTAGTCCATTCTTTCACTCTGCTAGATGACTATTTTATGCCTCTCCTCTTTCCTTACACTTGGAACACCTCCTTTCTTATCCTCAATTAGCAGATCACCTTGTGTCCTAAAAGCTATCAGAAGAGAGCTTCCACAGCTATTCCCAGTACTCATACTAGCACATTGTGTCTTTGCTGATACATTTTCTCTTCTTTCTCTCCTTTTACTTAGGCATAGTATCCATGACCCTAACAGAACAGCCGCTCCAGTAATACTAAATTGCATCCCCTCTCAAGGATATTGCTCCAGGAATTTCTTCTTCTTTTTTTTGCATTATTACTTTGTCCCCTCTCTATTGGATATTTCCTTCAGCATACAAATATGCTATAATATTTATAGTCTCAAAAAGAATCAAAAACCAAAACCTAATACCCTCTGTTGACCCCACTTCCCTGTTTAGGTATTGCTCCTGTTTCTCTTTATCTCCAGTTCTCCTCTCACTTTGTTGAACCTGCTCCTATGAGGCTTTGATTCTCTCCACTTCACTGAAAATGCACTTGTCAAGGGCACCACTAATGTCCATGTTGCTAAATCCATATTTCAGTTCTGAGACCTCATGCCATTGGACTTGATTGTTCCTTCCTTCCAAACAGTTCTTTGCTCGGCTTTCACAGCCTGCACTTTTCTGCTTTTACTCCTCAGTCTCCTGGCATTTGTTTTAGGGCTTGATGCTCAAACTTTTTCTCTAAAGCCACTTACTTTGTAGGTAATCTCATCATGTCTAAAGGCTTTAAATCTCATCTCTATGAAATAATGACTTCCTAATTTTTTCTCTTATCTTGTTTTTTTGCCCTTGGACTCCAGACTTGTATATCCAACAATCTACCTGTATCTTCACTGGGATGTTTAATTGGAAAATCAAACTGTGCATGTCGGAAATCAAAGTCGTCATTCTTTTCCTCATACTTGCTCTTCCTTTGTTTTTTTTCCATCTCACTAAATGGCAGTTTCTTTCTTCTAGTTGCTTGGGCTAAAAACGTTGAAGTATTTCTTGATTCTGTTTTATTCATACTGCACGTTTAATCCTAAAATAATCTTTATTGCTCCCTGCAAATCATGTTCTAGATTCGGAGCCTTTTTACCACCTTCCCTAGTCCAAGCCACCCCTAGCCATAGCCCTCAAACTCATCTCTTTGCTTTAGCTCTTGTGACCTTTCACCTTCTATACAGTCTATTTCTGACACTGTAGTCAAGTTGATCATATTGTTGATATTCATTGAATTTGCCAGCAGGCCTTTGCCTCATGGTCATTGCTCTCCTTCAGGGTTTCACTAGATGGCACTCTTTCTTCCTTTCTCTCTCTCTCTCTCTTCCCCCTCCCCTCCCCCCTCATTCTCTCCCTCCCTCTCTTTTGTGTATGCTTCCACCTACATGGTGCAGCTATCTTTTTTTTTAAATTTAATTTATCGGGGTGACATAAGTTAATAAAATGATATAGGTTTTAAGTGTATAGTTCAATAATACGTCATACACACACACACACACACACACACACATATATATATATTGTATTGTGTGTTCACTACCCAAAATTAAATTCTTCTCTCACCATGTATTTGACCCCCTTTACTCTTATTTACCTCCCCTCCTCCCCCCCGCCCTTCCTTCTGGTAACCACTAAACTGTTGTCCATGTCCGTGAATCTCTGTTTGTTTGTTGCTTTTTTTTTTATATTCCACATATAAGTGAAATCATATGGTTTTCAGCTTTTTCTATCTGACTGATTTCACCTAGCATGATAATCTCAAGATCCATTCATGTGATGGCCTGAACATACACTTCTCCCAAGGAGACATACAAATGGCCAATGGACATATGAAAAGATGCTTATCTTAATTAGCTACTAGTGAAATGCAAATTAAAACCTCAACGAGATACCACCTCACACCTGTTAGAATGGCTATCAACAGGACAAATAATAACAAGTGTTGGAGAGGTTGTGGGGAAAAAGGAACCCTTATACACTGCTGGTGGGAATATACAGCCACTATGGAAAACAATATGGAGGTTTTTCAAAAAATTAAGAATAGAGTTACCATATGACCCAGCAATCCCTCTTCTGGGTATTTACCCAGAAAATTTGAAAAGACTTATCTGTAAAGATTTATGCACCCCAATGTTCGTAGCAGGGTTATTCATGGTGGCCAACACATGGAAACAACTGGTGTCCTTTGATAGATGATTGGATAAAGAAGATGTGGTACATATATACAATGAATATTACTCAGCCATAAGAAAAAAATGAAATAATGCCATTTGTGACAGCATAGATGTCACTTTTTCATTGAGACTTTCTTTTTTAAGGGAGAACTTTTTTTTTTTAATATCACTTTGCTATATTCCTTATCCTCTATACCTACTTTAATTTTCTTCATAGATTTTATCACCATGTAACCTATTTATTTTATATATTTTACTTAATTATTTTAACATAAATTCAATGAGGACTGATATTTTTATATCTTTAGTTCACTTCTTATTCCAAGCACCTAGAAAAGAGTCTAGAATAAAGTAGACATTAAAAAAAAAATGTGTTGGATGAATAAATGAGTAAGTGAATGAGTAAATACAATGTCATTGAAATGTATGTGCCATTTGAACCAGCAATTTTATTCCTATTATTTTTTAGTCCAAGAAGATAATTGCTCATATGCACAAAGAAATGTGTATTGAAGCATTTTTATTAAGAATGGAAAACTGGAACTAATAATAGGAAGTTGGATACTACATTGTGGCACAGCTATACTACAGAATACCATGCAACCATTAAGAGGATTTGGCTTTACTTGTAATGACATGGAAAGTTGATCACAGTGCATGGTTGAGTGAAAAAAACTGCAAAAAGTTAATATTGTTCATCTCTTGCCAGCAGGACTCTTAGTGATCTTATTTTCCTCCTTCATGCTTTTGTGTATTTTCTAAATTTTTTCTAATTATAACCTATTATTTTGTCAGAAAATTATATATATTTATGCATATATCTGTTTATAAACCAAGTCGTCAACTCTTTGACAAGTAGCCATAAGCCTTCACTCTTTCTGCTTATTTTTTCTATAAGGCAGGTATATTTAGCTTGGAGTCCACGAATGGACTTCGTGACATCTGTGAACCCCTTGTAAAATCTGTCAGCCACGTTTTCTACATTTAGATTATCATTTCCAGATTATCAAAGTAGTCCATATACCCTACTGGGTTCTCCTCAATGATAATGTGCCCTTGCATTCATTCTTGATTAAATAGAGACTGTCACTTCTTTGAACCCTTCTCTCTAGTCTTTTTCTAATTTTCGGTCTAAGTTGAGGTACTGGGAGATACTACCCTTTATTTCAACTCCTTAACTCTCATGGTACCCTTGTGCTGTAGACTATCCACTTATTATCAGTGTTTTATCATATCTGTTTTTTCTCAATCCTTGTATAAGACCTTCCTCAAATTGATAATTCTAAAATACACACAGTACCATTAAATCCTCCTCCCTTCTAAGATCATAGCTCAAAATGTTGTTTTTTAGAATTTATGTCTTACTGACCTTATCATTAATAGTACTAAACTATCTCCATTTCATGAGTGACCATTTTTCCTTTTAATTTTATTGTAAACTCAGATATGTAGAGTAATAAGATGAGATGTTTTTCAAGCCATCATGTTGTATGTCAGGGCTTTAATCACGAATTAATTCCATTTACTACTGATCTTTTCCCTCAGTGATAGAATTTGGCTCCTAGCTATATTATTAATGAAGAAGTTTTGTTATCCTCACTGATCTAGCTACATTTCTCTTCTTGCAGCAAGACTTTTATAATAGTATTATTATTAATTTTAAAATGGCTAAAGCTTGATTTTCACTTAATAATGTATTTATTAATGGGCATCTTTAATCTTCCGTGTTATTTGGCCTTGTTCATTGTCACATCCTCAGTGCTCATAGTAATTATTTGCTGGACTAAATGAACTAATAAATCATAGTTTGTTTTTTTTTTTTAAAAAAAAACTTTTTATGCTTGAATATAAAGAAAGTCTTTGTTTTATAAAAATTAAATGGTTTCAGGAAGTCATGAATTGTTGGTCACTGGGTGTATTCAAACAAACTAGGTGACCAATTGATGAGAATTTCATAGATGAGATTCAAGTATTATTTGAGTAGATTTTCATTAAATTACTTTCTGCTTGAGATTCATGCTTGTTCCAATTAAAATCCACCCTGAAAATTCGCTGGTTTAAATTGCATACATAAATATGTCATAGGAAGTATAAATCGTAATTGTGGCATGTGTGGAGTGCTTACTCTTTATCAGCAACTGTGCAAAGTGTAAGCTCTTACATCTCTCATTCATTGAATTCTTAAAATGATCATATATGCTTACAACTTTTATTACTCCTATTTAATAGGGGAGGAAACTGAGGCTTGGAGAAGATTTTTAACTTGCCAGGTTAGTAACCTATAGAGACAGGGTTAAGACTCTGAGGTCTCTTAAATTGCTATATTATACTGCTTTGCTGATGATCAAATACTATTTAAAAACAAACAACAACATTTAACAAAAATAGAATCAACATGGTTCTAAAAAATACACTTTTTTCTTCCCACTCTCCCATCTCCCTTAATATCTGAGGGAATCACTAGAAATGACAACGTGAAAGTTAATTTTCTGTAACAAATGAATAAGTCCACCTAACACAGTAATTTTGGCCCTACCACAGGACTTTACTTTTCATATTTCATTGGCTGTCCTAGAGCCCCCATAATACCAGTGCTGTCAACTAATTCTTTCACTTAAAAATGTATTCAAATTGCTTCTTATTCACAGAATTGGTAATAAGAAGCTGGACTTTATAAATGATGCCTAACTGAGATTATTGACAAATAATACAAATCGTTACCATTTATTGGGTTCTTACTATGTTTCAGACACCTACTATATATGAATTATCACACTGAATTCTTGTTTTATAGATAAGGAAACTGAGGCATGAGAGGTTGGGTCATAGGTAGTGAGCTGGGTTTCCAATTCCGCAGCCTGCACATGTAACTTCTTTGCAATCGTGCCATCCAAGAACTACAGTAATGATATTTTTGACATAGATGTGCATGTGGTTTTTCTTCAAGTGGCCAATTTACAGCTGGCTTGTGGTTTAATGTACTGAGATGATCTGATCTTTTTTTCTATTTAAGTTTTTATTTAAGGCAGCAGAAAAATTCTCATTTCATGTTGTGTGAAACCTTTTTGTCAGATGAAACATAACCTCATTTTTATCCTTTAATCTTGAGTTGTGAAGGAAGTTGTTGAAATGAATGTTGTCTTACCACTGTTGCCTCCTTCTCTGAAACTTAATCTTAAGTTAGTTTATACTTCTGCCAATGCAAAAGATATTTGTGTAACAAGGCTATAAGTTATTATAAAGGGTTAACTTTATTTCTGATTTTAGTTACCTCTCAAAATTATGAATGACAAATCAGGGAGACATATGTTCAGTTGTGAGAAATTATCAAATTATCTTCTTGGGATTTAAAATGTGATTTTTAAATAAGATAGTAAATACTCATTAAAGGTAAAAGGAACAATATAAATGTCTAACCAATGTACTGTATAGGTGAAACTAATAATAAAATAAAATTTAAAAAAAGGTCAGTGAAAACTAAAAAAAAAATGAAAAAAAGATAAAAGGAAAAATAAATACAATAAAAAGGTTAAAAATCACTCATAGTTCCATCACTCAAACAATCACTTTAAAAAAATGTTGATACATTTTATTCCGATTACACATTTTCCCCATGGTCACAATGGTAATGAATCAGTAAGTGTTCTTAGTTGTAAGGTTACTTTGCAGGTAGTGGTTGGGGAAGACAGCTTACAGAACTGATGGGAGCCTGAGGCACCAGCATTTGGAATAGGCAATAGCCAAAGGTGCCCTGGTGGACCAGCAAGCAGGATGCAAAGCAACTTTAATATAACTGATGGATGTTGCTGCCCCTGGCACAGTGCAGTTCCCTTTCCCTCCCTTCCTTGCTGTGCTCCATCAAGGTTCTGAGTCTCAAGGAAGAGTGTTTAGTGGTTACCAGAGGGAAAAGGAGTTGGAGGGAAGTAGATAAGAGTAAAGGGAATCAAATACATGGTGACAGAAGGAGATTTGAATTTGAGTGGTGAAAACACAATGCAATGTACATATGATGTATTATTGAATGGTACACTTGAAACCTATATAATTTTATTAACCAATGTCAAGGCTTTCCTCCCAATGAGATGTCACCAGTGAGCAACAGTGGAGTTTCAGAAATGAATATGACTGTTACTAGAAAATGGCTTCATTAAAATGGGCCCAGTGTTTATTTACAGATACTTTTTAACTTATAATTATAATTGTGATAGAAATACTTTCTTGTAATTTCATGTCTTCATACAAATTTGCACATCTTAATAGTGACTGGTTTTTAATGTACGGATCAACTCCTTTCAATCTGTTTTACCTTATTTTAATGAGTTAATATTTATTGAATAAATGAATGTCCCAGACACACTTCTAACAGTTTTACATAATTAATTTTTCTCTTTACTAATATTTTTGTATATTATATATCTATTTCATTTTTAAAAACTCAAATGAATGATGCTAATGAAAATGTAACTTTTGATCAAATATTTAACTTCTGAAAGGTTGTTCTTGTTCGTTGGGTGTAGTGTCAATCTCATTGTTATTAAAGCTGCTTTAGTACCTCAAGTTCAGGAATTTAATACAGGTGCCATTTCCAGTAATATCTACAGGAGGACAGCAATAATAGGGTTATTGCCTTGATGTATTAAGAACTGACAAGCATGTAGCAATGGGTCAGTGTGTTTGCTGATTTACTTTTTAAAAAATGAAATACCTCTCTATCACAGAATTCAGTAGTCAAATTGATTAAATCATGAAAACTTGTTATCAAATAATAACATAGAAAGGATTCCCTGGTTGGTGGTTTCTGGATAAAAATCTAAACAAGTTCGCATTATATTCTCAATAACTTCTAAACATGATTTATATTATTGACTACTTTATTTATTTTTTATTCTTAAAATGGAATTTTTACTATATATTACATGAAAGAAGTAATGCATAATTAATGAAGAAATTCAAGGACATGAAAGTGTATGAAAGATTCATCACAGCCTTTCTCCCTAATTGTACTCCTCTGAGGTAACTACTATTAACATTCGACATGTGTTCTTCTTGATCTTTTTTTCTCTAAACACACACCTGCATGCATGTGTACGCGCACACACACAGTTTTATCAAGCAAAATGAGATTCTGTAGAGATACTTAGCAGTAAACTGTAGCATTATTTTATGTCAGAACCTCATTCTTTTGCAGAGTGGTATAGTGTTCCCGAATGTGGATGTATCGTAATTCTTCTATGAGTGGATAATTGGTATCTTATCAGATTTTCACTATTTTAAATAAATCTGCAGTCAGAACTTTCTGTGTATGTCATTGCTAATTTTGTGCTGCTATTTTGCAAGATAGATTTTTAGGTTTGGTATTGCTGATTTAAAGAATATGCATATTTATTCTATTGATAGATTTACTGAACTGCCTTTTAAGAAGTCCCTGTTAGTTTATTTTGCCACAAATAGTGTATCAGAGTGCTAATTTCTCCATATTCTAATTGACACTGGATATTATTAATCATTTTGATTATTGTTAATCTGATTGGTGAATCCATTAAGTTGCTTCTTCTTATTGATTTGCAGGTGCTCTTCATAAATTATGGCTGTTAACTTCTGATTTATCATATGTTTAATTTTGCCTTACACAATGTCATTTGTTATTTAATTTTATTTATAACTTTTTTTTCTGTTGAGAAAATTTAAAATTTTATGTAATTATAGTTAATCTATGTCTTACTTTATGGTTTCTGTAGTATTATAATTCCTTCTCTCATTTAGTTATGGCTAATTTTCTTCTACAGATTATTCCCAGCAGCATGCAAACATGTGTAGTATTTGTTACCAATTAAAATAAAGAAAACCCTACTTTCAACTACCTTCCCATTCCTCACAAAGTGTCTGTACTGGTTATTTCATTTCCCTCTGGGTGGGAGAGTGGACGATTCACCTTCCTATGTGGTCTTTACTGACATAGTGGTAGGGATGGTCTGATTACTGCTTGGTGATTGTGAAAGCCCTGAACCCCTACTACTCTTCCTCTGACACCATCCCAGTGGGGAAGGGGAAAGTGTGTGTTTTTATTGCCAGATAAAGGTGGAAGACCAAGCTCTTCTTCATGGGGTCTCCACTGATGCCATGGGGGGCCTTATTACTAGCCAGCTGGTTAAAATCTTGACTCTCTACTCATCCTCCCCTTTCACTGCCCTAGTGGAAGTGTGGGGTATATCATTTTTCTCAAGAGGCTGGAAATCTAGTCTTCCCCACCTAGCCTTTGCTGGAATGGTTGAAGATGGGGCCACAGTTTTTTTCTCTGGTGTTTGACTGGAATAGAGTGGTTATTCTCTATAAGTTTTTGTCTCGCTAGTCTTCCCCTTTGTTGGTACTTTGGCTAGAAAGAGCAGGCTTTTGTTGGGGCTTTTATTTTGGTCTGCATTTGTTGATATTTCCAGGTTGCTAGCTTCTTCAGCTGCAAGTCTGGATATATGAGGCAAAAAGAAAACCCAGGAAACTCATCACTGTGTTACTCTTCGGGTCCTGAGGTCTTTGC
Source organism: Pteropus alecto (assembly GCF_000325575.1). Taxonomy (NCBI): domain Eukaryota; kingdom Metazoa; phylum Chordata; class Mammalia; order Chiroptera; family Pteropodidae; genus Pteropus; species Pteropus alecto. Next base: position 4,216,013 of record NW_006439717.1, read on the forward strand.
TGGTTTTCTTTCTTTTCTCCATCTTTCAGACTCTTCTTATGTTTTATAATATAATGTCTAGTTGTATTTAGTGAGGAGAATAGGGAAAGCATATCTACTCCATTTTTCTGGAGATGGAGGTTATATCAGTCATTTTTGAACTTTATTTTCAATGAGTCCCATATGGCTCTTCTCTGTGCAGATACCTGGAACTAGAAAGCAGTGGCCATCGGAATGAAGTCAGACTGCATTACCGCTCAGGCAGTCACCACCCTCACACAGAAGTGTTTCCTTACATTTTGGCTGATGACAAGTGGCACAAACTCTCCTTAGCCATCAGTGCCTCCCATTTGATTTTATACATTGACTGCAATAAGTAAGTGAAATGTTCTCAGTTCAAGAAATAAAGTATTCTAAGGACTGACTTGTAACTCATATTACTTATCTGATATTTCTCTTTCTGCAGAATATATGAAAGAGTGGTGGACAAGCCCTCCACAGACTTGCCTCTGGGCACAACATTTTGGCTGGGACAGAGAAATAATGCACATGGATATTTCAAGGTATCTTTTGACTAAAGTCTGAGTATAAAGTGTAAATATAAATGCTTTCTCATGAGTTTGGAAAAGTATATTTCACTTTTTATTGTGTGAAACAAAATAATTTGATTTGTATAGTTTTTTTTTCCTTATTTATGTTTATTTCTATTTTTGTTTTTCACACTGGTGTTTTATTTAGCCAGCCAACACTACTTACTCTTTTTTATCCCTAATGAGTTTGCTCTTTAGATATTACAGAGATGATTACAAGGCTGCAATCAGGGCAGTTAACGTATCATTCTTGAAATTAGGCATTCAAAATAATCAAAGTCTAAAATGTTAGGATAGGAATGAACTCTCCACTACTGAAATATAACCTTTGATGATACTATCACAGGGATGTTAATCATAGGTGATTGAAAGCTTTTCAATATTCATTATTAGTGATCTCTTGTACTCTATAAAATGAGAAAGGAATACATATATTTGCACAAATCTATCAAAACTAGAAAGCAGATATAATTCACTCCATAGAATTTCATCATTGTAGAAGATCTAAAATACATCCCACTTAACTCTCTGTATTTAAAGGCTGAAGAAATAAAGTCCAGAAAATTGCTTGACTTCAATCCCATAGTGTAATCATTTTTCCTCAGTGACTATGACAGTGCCTACAATACACAAGTAGCCTGGCAAATGGTTGTTAAATAAGAGAATGATAGGTGGGTGATGTGTCCAGTTTATGGATATTTAGGTTGAGTAGGTACCAGTAACTTTAAAATTTCATTCTAAGCAAGATTTATAATCCTAGAAAGGTGTTTTTAAAACTTACTTAAACGTTGTCTGTTATCTGGAAACCAGGTGCTTTGAATATGTAATTCTATCCTACTCTTGCTGGCCCTGATGCCGGGTCTTATTTTCCTCTTTTAAATATACATAAATCTGCTCATAGAGGTTAAGTAGGTTCTCCAAAACTAGTCGTGGGGAATTGATCCCATTGTTGCAAATCCTGAAAAATCAATGTTCTTTTCCCACGTAAGGGATGGCAAATTTGTGCCGTGAGTGCTAACTAAGTCTCTTCTCCATTTAATTATTACAGTCTTTTCTATGGAGTCCAGATATGGCCTCAGAATCCTTTTTACACATCAATTATGGGTTCTACTCTAGGTATCATACTTTTTATTGAAGGTTGTGAATGGTACCTACTAGAGTTGTGCAGTGCACATGTTGCTGCTTCTAAGGGATGGGAGTATGTATACAAGTTGCCTCCTTAATCTAAACCTCAGCAAAGAGCAGATCCAGAGGTTACCATTAGGTATACTAAAATATCTATAATTCACATTGGCACACTTTTTGTACCACACTATTAATCAGGTTAAACATATAGAAGATATACAGGCCTGTATTTGGTTAATCTTTGTCGGTACATTTAAAATTGTCTTGATAATATATTGGTTCTGTCACCCCTGTCATTAAATATTCTGTTTACATTTTTCAAAGAGATAAAGTGAAATATTAATTAAAGAAAATATATAAAAGATGAAGGAAGAGAGAAGAGTGGTGGAGGAAAGGAACAGCTGGAGTGTGTCTGAGGAGGTCATTTTTGAGTTACCATTTGGCCTTTGCTTTAAGAGCCCCATAAGCTGGAAGCTAATTATATCTTAATGACTAAGGATGTGTGTAAATTTTGCCTATACACATGTAATGCAGACTTCTGTGTAAAATGGGTTATTTCCAGCTGGCATTTAAAAAAAATTAATGCTCAACTTTCTATATTTCCTAAGGACTGATCACTAAGTCTTGTGCAGCTGTTTAATAAATCTGTTGTCTTTTTTGAGTTGAGAAATTAGTTTTAAAAGATTCAGCTGAAAAATGAGAAATGATCAAATAAGCATTGCTTTTATGATTCAGTTTTTCTATTCTATTCTTTTGACGATTGCAGTTAATTTAAAATTGGTATCAGTTTCACTGTTGCTGAAACCAACAGTGATTTTCAGGTTGAGTTTTAAAGGTCATTTTCAAGCCTTACTTCAGTGGCTAACTAAAAATAACTTTTCAAAACAACATGACTATTGCCTCTTAATTATATCTTGACATTTAATCTTAAGATTTAAAAAATATTATGAATAAGAGAGTACATGGGTAATCATCTATTTTGCTTCATGTATTTCTTTCCCTTTGGTTTGAAGTTAAAGCAATGCATTCAAAAAGATTTTACTAATAGATTTGGGTGAGTCTATCCTGCAATGTTTTCCTTCATGAATTTGACTGTTGAACATAATTTAGGTAAATGAAAGTACTTTTTTTAATTTATTTTTCACACAGGGTATAATGCAAGATGTGCAATTGCTTGTCATGCCCCAAGGATTTATTGCTCAGTGCCCAGATCTTAATCGCAGTAAGTCCATTAGTTTCTGCACTATGTGATGAAAAGTGTGCTTCTTGCTTAATTTTGTCCAGAATGTCAGTTTGAAATTGGAGTTCACCTATATGAGTTGTCAGCATAGACTTAACCAGGTTGAAGCCCTTGTAAATGCAACTTGACCAATGTAGTGTTTGTAATTTCAGCCTGTCCAACTTGCAATGACTTCCATGGACTCGTGCAAAAAATTATGGAGCTGCAGGACATTTTAGCAAAAACATCAGCCAAGGTAAAAGCTACTTAGAAATAAGCGTGAATAGCTCAAAAATTCTTGAGGTTCTTATATAACCACAGGGGTTCACCTTTGATTCTTATACCATACTCTTTGCTAGGGCTAAATCTAAATCTAAATCCTTGCCTAAGGAAAGGGCTTACACATATTCAAACCCTGACCATCTGTGTAACAGATGACAGTAAATCAGGAATGACACAGATTACCTGGTTTTTACACAGCTTACTACAACAGGCTTTATTGTTTAATTTAGTATTTACTTTGTGTTTTTCTTTATAAAGAAGGAGACATGAGGATATTGTAAAAATATGGACACTAGGATTATGTCAAGGAAATGGTCTCACAAATGCTTTCTACTACTGTTACAGTTATAGGATAATTTACTGTCTTAAGCATCATATATCAAATTTACCTATAATTTCATCAGACGTCATTTTGCATAGTTGTTACTGATAACTTGAAAGGTGTGTTGTACATGAATGATTTGTTTCTGACACAATACAAATTCTAAAATTTATGTTTTCACCTCAGTAAACATTCATGAAATTAAACATTTTTAAAAATGGAAAGTGCTTCTCTATTTGTGGGTGAATCTATTTTGACTTAGCCTTCATTTCTATCTTCTAAATTATGTTTTTTTTTCCCCCAAAGGCAGGGAGCAAATTTATAAAAAGAAAGAGGAAAAAAATCTTTTTAATTAAAGGCTTAAATATATTTATAACAAATAATTGATGGGCACAGCCATCATGACTGCTATACACTAAAAAAAAAAAAAAAATTTGGGCCCACCCACCATGACGGCTATACAAAAAAAAAAAAAAAAAAAAAAAAAAAATCAGATGCCTACTGGAGTGTTTTGCATTTCTGCATTGCTGGAATGATGAATAATAGGAATCCCTTCCTTTGTGCCACAGCTGTCTCGAGCTGAACAGAAGATGAATAGATTGGATCAGTGCTATTGTGAAAGGACTTGCACCATGAAGGGAACCACCTACCGAGAATTTGAGTCCTGGACAGACGGCTGTAAGAACTGCACATGCCTGGTATGGTTTCCACTGGAGTTCAGACTAAGGAAACTCAGATACCCTGATTCTTTAAAAATTTATTAAAATAATGTAATCCTGAAAATTTCAAGACCCATTTCCTCAAGACACAACCTTAAAGTTCTAGCAAACCTGGTCAAATCTAAAGAACTGTGTGTTGCATTATTAAAGACACTTTCTAGCCTATAAAGATGATTATGGTTTAGGAATACTATAAAAGTTAAGTTTATTGGTACACACATGAAGTTAGCAATTTCAATTGAGTTAGTAAGGTGATTCCCAAAGGACTCTATTCTGTTATCCTCAACATTTCCAGGAGCTTTCACCTCATGTGTTTATTAATGTATTTTAATAAAGCTAAATTAAAGACAGCATATAATAATGTGACCATATTGGTTCATATAAACATATAATGGAGTTTAAATAAATAAGTTAATCTTTAAAAGTTTACTAAGATAGTGGAATACAAATTATAGTTTCAATGAATACTGATTTCTCTAATTGCTCACTAATAAAATAGGATATTTAGTACATTATGATTTAAAAAATATATGTTCAATTTCGAAGAAACATTCATGACTGGTTTTAAACTTTTAAATTCCACATGAATTTATTAAAATGGGTCGACTGGAAAGAAATTAGAAGTCTACGTGAATTAGTCTTTAAAAATTTTTTTCCCAAGTTCATCAACTTTATTCAAAGCAGAATACCATAGATGTAAAAAAGTTAAAGGTAGTTCTGAAATTAAGTATGTGTGCACATGTGTGTGTGTGCACCCATATATGGTTTTCTATTCAGGAATGCATTACATTTCTACCAAAATTATAGCATTTTATAAATACAGTAAAGCCTTCTCAATTTGTTAAATGGAGGTCAACAGTCCAACTGAGTAAAATACGAGAGGTATAGTGAGGTCGATAAAATGACTAAAAAAGCAGCGAGCAATCTAGGAGTTCTGGATGACTGTCAGAAAACAAATTCCTTGCCTTTCTGTCTGCAACTTGGCACCTCTTGTGGTGGTAGCCTGTCCCATCTTAAATATCCATGGGAAGATTCTGAGTCCTAAGACTGGGTTTCCAGAATGGCAGTAGCTATTCCGTAAATCTCTTGGTTTGTTGGTGCTAATTTTGTGAGTAATCTGGGGAGACGTGCGTGCCCCAGACTTACCCATTGCCTGCTATTTTCCTTCACTGTGTGCCTTTTCCCTCCACTCATGTCCTCATCCATCTTACTAAACAAACTGAGAACTCTGGCTCAGTTACCATTAGTTGCTGGACATGTTATGACCCAATTTGTATTACTGTGGGCCTCTGTATTATGAGTTCTATTGTATAATAACCAAAGAGAATAGAGGTATTTATAACCTTTTATGTGAAGAGATTGAAATTTAAGAAACATTTAAAAATACTTGAAGACTACCAAACTATAACTTGGAAATTCTTTAAATATTGTTTTCTTCTCAGAATGGAACCATCCAGTGTGAAACTCTGATCTGCCCGAATCCTGACTGCCCACTTAAGTCGGCTCTTGCATACGTGGATGGCAAGTGCTGTAAAGAATGCAAATGTGAGCATAACTTTTATGATGAATACTTTCTTTGGCAATAAAGCCTTGTGTTAATAGCCACCCTTCACTGGTTTAATCTGGGAAGGCTAAAAAGCTTCTAGAAGTGATGGAAATAGGAAGAATACCTTCTTTATTTTGGTTGACCAGTTATTTTTAATTTAAAAATGTTCTACTTTATTCTAGCAAGAATTTTTTTTCTTGGAGAATCTATTCTGTACAATGACAATAATAGAAAGATGTGTAAAAAACTTAGTGGAAGGCATTTCTCTCATTACACTTCTTGATATAAATACCTTCCAAATAGGTCAAGAATGGTCCACTCTCAGCTATGAAAACCAAGGAAATCAATGATACAAGTGACTTAACAGATGACACACTAACTCCATTGGCCCAAACCACAGAAATTCACATTGTTATAGGATTATCCAGTGTGGACAAGGCCATGGCCTTTTTATTCATAAAAAGAGGCTCACACCACTGAGTGAGGAAGCTGCCCTGCCTTTTAGCAGCTATGCAGTTCATGTCAGGAAATGCTCTTTGAATTTGTAGATATCCTGAATGGGTTCTATATCATTCATTCAATAACATAAAGCATTGCATTTGTGTTATTTATACTTTAAAAGACTGCCCTTAAATTCTTATCAAAAGGAGCATTTAAAATTCAGCTATTTTTTTTTCTTTTTTTACAAATGAATAATAACATAAGAAAACTGAGTTATAAAGTTTGTAGAATATATAGGTATATAAGTGCATATACAAGCTTTGTAAGTACAATGTAATCATTCACACACATACAAAGACAGAGAGAAAGGGAAGGGAAGGGAAGGGGCAGTGAGAGGAAAGAGGGAGAGAATGAATGGCTGCTTTTGCTAAGGTTATTATGTTTACCCTGCTATGTGGTACCATTGACGTTGCCGTACCTTATTCTTGCCTACATAGTGTGCAATGTTCAATGTTCTACTCTTGATGAGAGTGACAAGTATCAGTGAAAAACTAGGAAGTTGTTTTGTACTTCATTGATTTAATTCCCTCAAGATCTCATTTGTATTTAATTTTATTAGAGTTTACATTGAAGCCAATTCATTTCATGAAAGTGTATTAGCCTAGTCAAGTAGATTTGGCTGAACCGGGAAGGAGTGAATGTAATTGTTCTTATACATTTCACTAGCTAATTTCTTTGGTGAGGAGAAATCTGAGTTTTTCCTTGAACTTGTCTTATTAAGTAAAAGCTCATGGTGATGTTCTGTAGTTTTCTTTGCAGATGGTTGGAGGTAGGAGGAAGAAGGGCCCTCTGTGGGGCGTTATATTCATAATAGGACAATAGCAGGAATCATACTTTTTGTTTTAATTTTTTTACACTTATTTCTACCAATAATTCTATTCTGTTACCTGTGAATATGATAGATTTGCATGAAGTGATGCCGATTTTATTAGAGACAGGCTGATTGAAATAATAGATCATCATGATAGATGCATTAATCAGAACTGAATTTCAGTTCTGATTTTACCATTTGTCTCTGTTACCAATAGTAAGCTGCCTACTAAATTGGACTATGCTTGAAATCTTCCAAACAGCATGCAGTTAGACTTACTGAAATGGTAAAATATTTTAAGATTCATTAATGCAAAGTGCTTCTGGCAGACTTTGGTGTTAATGATTGGAAATTGACTGTGTTTGCTTCATGTATAAAATTGTGAAACCTTCAAGTAAGTAATCAGTGAGGACACCACAACATCATTGATAAAATGCCCAAATAATTCATTGGAGTCTTTCATTTTATGTGGTTAAAAATGATAGAGCGACTTTGTGTTTCTGGTGTTATTCAGTGATACGGGTTTTGTGGAATATAGAGGATTTGTGCCTATGTTTATTTGTATTTCAAGTATTTAAACTTCCAGTTCTGATGAATTCATCATGTTACAAGAGCTAGCAAGATATTTTCAGTAAATACTCATAGAGTTTTTTTTTTCCTAAGGGAAATAAGCATTTAGTTTATATGGTAAATATTGTTAGAGTTTATTTGGGAATATGTGTCCACATGTACAATTTTAAAATCAGTCACTAAAAATATTTCGGGAAATGGGCTTCTTAAAAGTTTTTTGCAAATTTTTATTTTATAAAATATAAATAACATTTAAAATAAATTTAGTAATCATCAACTGATTTATTTAGATTGTTCAGATTTTTATATATGCCCAAAGTGAGAAAAACAATAGCTTTGTGTGTGTGTATGTGTGTGTGTGTGTTTGTGTGTCTGTCTCACTGTTATATATGGGAGGAAGGAAACAATCTTATTTTCCTATGTTAATTTTCCCAGTATTATCATTGTTATAACTTATGAGAAATTAATTTCAGTTAAGTATAAGTTAAGTTCTATGGTTTTTACTTTTTAAAACACAAACATAAGCTTTCCTCTTATGCCCTGCACTCATCCTGTCATTGAAACTCCTTTGCTCAACAGCCTGTTTAGTAACATTAAATTAACAAAAGATATTCTTTAGCGAGAGCTATTTGAAGAGATTAATCACTTACTGCTTCTAAAGCCCTAGGAAGGTAAAACACATAACCTAACTGCTGAACATTATTTTGCCAAGATTGAAAGGAACAAAGCAAGTGCATGTGGCCATTTTTTGGTGTTCTTTATTTAATACTTTAAGGCTTGCTTCATGAGAGTTGTTTGTGCAAATTTGAGCAGCCTTATTTTACAGTCTGCTTTGTATTTTCCCTCTGTAACTTCAGTTCCAGCTCTTTATCCAAATATAAATACTGATGAATAGAAAGAAGGTTGTTTTTCTGGGAAAGAAGTCAGAGAGAACCAAGTCTGTCATTTTTCTTTATTTGAATCTACATAAACAAAGTGTTGGGAGGATGGGCTTAACCTTTCCTGGCCCTTACCATTGAGCTACTATGGTAGAGTTAAACAGAGACAGGATAAAATTCAAAGGCGGGAATGTCAATGCCAAATTATTAAGGTAATAGTAATCACAATTATAATAAAGTCATATCACTTCCACAGGTTAGAAGGCACATACTTTATTGTTCATGTGATCTTTACAACTCTGTAAGGTAGGCATTGCCTCCATCTTCTTAATGAGGGTTTATGTGATTTCTTCAAGAATATATGATTAGAAGTCCCAGAGAAGTTCCATTTAAAAGTTCTGTGCCTTGAGAGCCTACTTCCTTCTTTAAAATCATCTGCTACAATTAATTCGTGATTCACTTTTATTGACTGATAACTAAGTTTACCATACAAAGCCATTTGGAATCCTAGCTAAGTCTAGGTCAAGTTGCCAATTAAGCAGGGTTTGTTTTTGTCTCTCTATCTTCTCCTCTTTTAGCCACCATCATCATATCCTCTATTCCAGTCATAGTCTCTCAATTAGCCAATAGAGAGAGCTGACTGATACAGATTAAAGATAGCTCTAGAAAACGTAAACTATAAATATTTTGGGTAACTTTAACTGTGCATCAGGATGAGGTCAAATGAGTTAAAGTATGTAAAATATCAACCCAGTTTAAAAAAAAAACAAAACAATTATCAAAAAATAATTGACTAAAGTTTTAAGAAATAGTTACAGAAACTCACTGAAATTTAAAAAAGTGTTTAGTGAATTTATTTTCACACACACACACACACACACCACAAGAGTTGAAAAATGAAATAGCAATCTTGGGAAATAGAGTCAACCAAATGGAGGAAAGAATCAGTGATATCGAAGACAGAAATTTAGAAATAAATTAGAAAGAAGAAGAGAGAAACTGAAGAATGAAAAATAATGAAAGAGAAATGCAAGAACTAGCTGACATCATCAGGGGAGGAAACATAAGAATAATGGGCATTATCGAAGGCGAGGAAAAGGAGCAGGGACTAGAAAGCATTTTCAGACAAATAGTTGATGAGAATTTCCCAAATCTAAGGAATGAGCTGGAGCTTGGAATTCAAGAAGTCAACAGAACACCCAATTACCTCAACCCAAAAAGGCTTTCCCCAAGACACATTGTATTAAAATGATAAAAAACTAATGACAAAGACAGAATTCTCAGGGCAGCCAGGAAGAAGAAAATGGTAACTTATAAAGGAAAACCCATTAGATTATTGTCGGAATTCTCATCGTAGACCTTACAAGCCAGAAAGGAATGTAATCAAATATTTAAACTATTAAGTGACAGGAACTACCAGCCTAGAATACTGTATCCAGTTAAGCTCTCCTTTAGATATGAAGGAGAAATTAAGACCTTTCCAGACATACAAAAATTGGGGGAATTCTCCACTACGAGGCCTGCACTACAGGAAATACTGAAAGGAGCCAGCTCATCTAAAACAAAATGACAACAACAACAACAACAACAAAAAACAACAAAAAAAACATATTTAGGAGTAAAGTGACTATCAGGCAAATAAGAGCAGAGGAGTACAACCCTTACTAAGAACAGGGCATTATAAGCTTAAATAATAAGAAGAGAATCGCTATAGCATGATAGTTATGAACGTTCAGCATACATAGGGACGAATTGAGATAATAATGACTGAAAAGGGAGGGTTCAAAGATCCAAATTTGCAATGGGGAATGGAGATAAGTCACGTGCAGAAGGAAATGGACAACTGTATATATATAACTATCCTTTTCATATTCGTAATGGTAACCACACACCAAAGGTTCAGAACTGAAGTATATAACATAAAACAAGAAGAACCAGAGGGAAAACTCACAAAAGCCAACCAAAATAAAGAAAACAGAAACACAAGGACAAGGAAGCAATGGAAACACTGAGCTACCAGAAAACAAAAGATAAAATGGATATAAGAAGACCTCATATTCCAATAATCACCCTAAATGTAAAATTGACTGAACTCACCAATAAAAGGGCACAGAGTTGCAGAATGGATCAAAAAACAAAACCCAACCATATGCTGCCTCCAGGAGACACATCTCAGCTCCAAAGACAAATATAGACTCAAAGTGAATGGGTGGAAAATGATATTTCAGTTATTTCAAGCAAATGGCATTCAGAGAAAAGCGAGAGTAGTGGTACTAATATCAGATGAAATAGACTTCAAAGTAAAAAAGGTAAAGGAAGATACTGAGGGACACTTTATAATGATAAAGTGCACCAAGAAGACATAATATCTATGCTCCCAATCAGGGAGCCCCTAAATATGTAAAGCAATTACTAACAGAACTAAAGGGAGAAACAGATCAAAACACTATCATAGTAAGGGACCTAAATACCCCATTATCAGATATGGACAGATCATCCAAACAAAAAATCAATAAGGAAATAATATCCTTTAATGACACATTAGGACAACTGGACATAATTGACATTACAGAGCCTTCCATCCCAAAACAACTGCTTATACAAGATACAGCATCCATTTATGATCAAAATACTTAACAAAATTGGTATAGAAGGAAAGTACCTTAACATAATAAAGGCCATCTATGATAAGCCCTCAGCCAACAAGATCAGATAGTGGCCATCCACTATTGCCAGTCTTATTCAATATAACATTGGAGGTCCCAGCGAGTGCAATCAGACAAGAGAAAGGTATAAAAGACATCCAAATAGGAAATGAAGAAGTCAAACAGCCACTATTTGCAGATGACTTGATTCTCTAGAAAATCCTAAAGACTCCACAAGAACGCTGCTAGAAACAATAAGCAAATACAGTAAAGTCTCTAGATACAAAATCAACGTTCAAAAATCCATAGCTTTCCTATACTCTAATAATGAAGTGTCAGAAAAAGAAGTGGAAAAAATAATTCCTTTTGCAATTGCAACAAAAAGAATAAAGTACCTAGGAATAAATTTAATGAAATAAGTGAAGGACCAATATAATGAAAACTATAGACCCTATTAAAAGAAATTGAAGAAGATACAAAGAAATGGAAAGATATTTCGTGTTCTTGGATTGGAAGAATCAACATAGTTAAAGTGACCATATTACATAATGCATTATACAGATTTAATGCAATCTCCATCAAAATCCCATCGACCTTTTTTAAAGAAATAGAACAAAAAATCATCAGATTCATATGGAAGCACAAAAGACCCTGAATTGCCAAAGCTGTCCTGAGAAAAAAGAATGAGGCTGGAGGCATCGCTCTGCCTGACTTCAAATTATACTATAAAGCAACAGTAATCAAAACAGCATGGTATTGGCAGCAAAACAGACACATGGACCAGTGGAACAGAATCGAGAATCCAGAAGTAAACCCATATTTATATGGGCAAATAATTTTCGACAAAAAAGCCAAAAACGTACAGTAGAGAAAAGAAAGCCTCTTCAATAAATGGTGCTGGGAAAACTGTAGAGCAACCTGCAGAAGAATGAAACTAGACTGTTGTCTATCACCACACACCAAAATTAATTCAAAATGGAGGAAGGACCTGAATATAAGACTGAAACAATAAAAAGCATAGAAGAAAATATAGGAACTAAACTCAAGGACCTTGGACTTAAAGAGGATTTTATGAATTTGACCTCAAAGGCAAGAGAAGTCAAAGCTAAAATAAATGAATGGGACTACATCAAACTAAATAGCTTCTACTCAGCAAAAGAAACCATCAACAAGGTAAAAAGACAACCATCTGAATGGGAAAATATATTTGCAAGCAATGCCTCTGATAATGGCCTAATATCCAAAATATACAAAGAACTCATACGACTCAATAACAATAACAGAAAACCAACTGATCCTATCAAAAAATGGGCAGAGAAGCTGAGCAGACACTCTCCCTAGAAGACATACAAATGGCCAACAAATATTTGAAAAGATGCTCAACATCGCTAGCTATTAGGGAAATGCAAATCAAAACCACAATGAGATACCATCTCACACCTGTTAGAATAGCTATAATCAACAGAACAAGTAATAACAAATGTTGGAGAGGATGTGGAGAAATAGGAACCCTCATACACTGCTGGTGGGACTGTAAATTGGTACAGCCACTATGGAAAACAGTATGGAGGTTCCTTAAAAAACTAAGAATTGATGTACTATATGATCCAGCAATCCCTCTACTGGGTATTTACCACAAAGACTTGAAAACCCATATCCGAAAAGATATTTGCACACTGATGTTCATAGCACCGCTATTCACAGTGGCCAAGACATGGAAGCAACCGGTGTCCTATGATAGATGATCGGGCTAAAGAAGCTGTTGTACATATATACAATGGGGTATTACTCAGCCATAAGAAAAGTTGAAATACTGCCATTTACGACAACATGGATGGATCTCGAGATAATCATGCTAAGCGAAATAAGTTAGACAGAAAAAGTTGAAAATCACATGATATCACTTATATGTGGGATATAAACCTAAAAGCAACAAATGATCAACATCTACATGCAAACAGAGACTCAGGGACATGGACAATGGCCTAGTGGATACCAGAGGATAGGTGGTCAGGGAGGAGGGAAGAGGTAGACAGAATAAAGAAGGTCAAATATTGGGGGGGGCAGGGTAGGAGGAGGGTGAAGTGGGTAAAGGGGATCAAATGTATGGTAGCTGAAGGAAAATATAGGAAACTGGACTTTGGGTGGTAAACACACAATAGAATATACAGATGTCAAATTTTAATGTACACCTGAAAATTATATAATTGTATTAACCAATGTTACCCCAATAAACTTAATAAAAAAATTAAAAAGGTCTGTCAGCTTAGGTAAAATGGAGTTATGATAATGTCTTTGCATATTGAGTAGTTAGTATATGAATTATACAGTTAGATTTTTCTGAGTTTGAATTCTGACTCTTCCACTATTAGCTGTGTAACTTTGGTCACATTACTTCTTAGAGTCTCCGTTTCCTTGTCTATACAAGGAAGGAAGCAATGTTAGCTATTTTATAGGATTGATGTGAGGACTGAATGAGTAATATATATAAAGTACTTAAGCAACGTTAGCTATTATTGTTTTTATTAAAATAGCCATTCATGTTTTTATTGATGAAAATATAAAGTAGTGAAACTATCTAATTGGGTCATGAATCTTAAAGCTAAACAGGGATCTTAGAGATCTTCAGAATAGCCATTTGCTTTTGAGGAGCAAAATTTCATTATCCCTATTTTACGGGTGAATAATGAGGCCAGTGAGGTTAAATGACTTGTCTAAAACCAAACAATTAGTACATAATGTATTTTTTTTTCTACATTGTGTGCTAATATGTGATTCTGCTCCATTTTGTTCCTTAATATTTTGGGTAGGTCTTGATCAAGGTTGACACTAAGAACCATTTATCATGCATTATCTATTCCTTTGTGTCTGGCTTCTTTCATTCAAAATCATGTTTGTGAAATTTATTCTTGCATGTAGATGTTAATCATTCATACTTACTGCTGTGTACCTTCTATTTGTGTTAATGTATCACAATGCAATCTGCTGTCAAAGGGTAGTAGGGTGCTTTCTAGTTTTTGGATGTATAAATAGTCCTTCTGTAAATATTCTGCATTTTTTTTTTTTTGGTGTTTTGCATGCCTGATGGGTATATACTTTAGAATTGTTTGGTCATAGGGTAAAACTGTTTTATTCTATGGTAAAACTGTTTTTCCCTTTGGCAAAATTGTTTTGCCAAACAATTTTCTAAAGTAGTTATACCAGTTTACGCTCCCACTAAAAACATATGAACATTCCAGGTGCTCCACAACCTCACCTACATTTAGCATTTTTGGTCGTTTAAATATTAAGTGTTATGATAAATGATGTTGATACATGATTTGTACTGTAGTTTAAATTTAAATTTCCCTGATGACTAGTGAAGATGAGCACTTTTTCATGTTTATAGGCCATGTCCATTAATTTTAAATAATAGGAAATAAGAGTAGATTTATTTTATATGCACACTTTTGCAAAGAACATTACCCTTGCTTTTGGCAGAATGTGGAGTTTGGGAGGTTTGATTCTTTTGTTTTCACATTAGTGTGCAAATATGGATGATTCTAGCCCTGTCACTTAAAATGCAAGTAAAGTAGGGACAGGGATTAAATGACTGCCACTTAAGTAATTTGGGGATTTTTTTTTTTTAAAGGTGTGACAATATAATTAAACTGATTCAGGGACTTTTGAATATGTGAATATAATGATGAGGAACAAAAATCAGTGAGATATAATTTACTAAGAATCTCTTTGTTCTTAAAGTGAGGAAAAACATTATATAATTTATATAGGAAACATTTAAAAAGAAAATTTAGAGCAACATAACCAATAAACTTAGCTGTCTCTACGATAATGCTTGAAGCATGGGAAATAGTATGTGCTGGAGGTTCTCATGCATGAACACAATCATAAATTAGTTGGCCTTATGGAGACGCATGAGGCTACATGACCAGAATGCCAGTGCAGATTGAGGAGATCTATGCAATAATAAAAAAGGTAGAAATAGAAATCAAAAGGAAAGCATGTTGTTTTACATGTCAGGTACAATATTTTTAGGAAGTTTCCTGAAAGTCTATAGTTATTAAAAATATTACCTCATAGCAAACAATTGAATGAGCTGAGAGCTAATGGTGCTGCTGTAAATCATGTGTATGACCTTGGTCTGGATTCAGTCTTTTCTTGACAAAATAATCCTAATTTAGTATTTAAAATATTATTGGGTAAATAATAGAATTAGGGCACTTTTCTGTTTCTATAGGTCTGTGTGAAAAATGGGCAAGAAAATAGTCTACTTGTGGATTACATAGTTACGATAATTGAGTTTATGATAGGGAATATTTTCACTAAAGACAGCTAAATTTTATTAAAGATTTCATAAGCATTATCCTGTTGGTTTCCTAATCACTACCATTAATTTTGTGCTGAAATTTTTAAATAAATTCTTTTTTTAAAATTACAGTTGGCATGCAATATTATATTAGCTTCAGGTATACAACATAATACTTAGACATTTATATAACTAACAAAGTGATCACTAGACATTTATATAACTAACAAAGTGATCACTCTAATAAATCTAGCACCCGTCTGACACCATACATACTTATTTTATTAAAGTATTATTGATTATATTCCTTATGCAATACTTTCTATCCCTATAACTATTTTGTAACTACCAATTTCTACTTCTTAAACCCTTCCCCTATTTCAGCCACCCTTTAGCCCCACTCCCATCTGACAACCATCAAAATATTTCTGTATCTATGTTTGTTTCTGTTTTGTTTGTTTATTTTGTTCTTACATAGATTCCATGTGTAAGGCAAATCATATGGCATTTATCTTTCTCTATCTGACTTACTCCACTCAGCACAATACCCTCTAGGTCCATCTGTGTTGCAGATGGCAAGATCTCATTCTTTTTTACAGATGAGTAATATTCCATTGTACCACCTCTTTATCCATTCATCCATTGATGAACACTTGGGTAGCTTCCATATATTGATTATTGTAAATAATGCTGCAGTAAACATGGATTCTCACGTCCTTTTGAAGTAGTGTTTTGGGTTACTTTGGATAAAAACCCAGAAGTGGTTTTTCCATCTCTTTACTTTTAGTCTGTGTGTATCTTTAAATCTGAAGTGAGTTTCTTGTGGGCAGCATATATAAGAATCTTGTTTTCTTATCCATTCAGCCACCCCATCTTTTGAATGGAGCATTCAGTCCATTTATATTTTAAGCAATTTTTGATAGCTAGGTAGTTAATACCTTTTTATTCATTTTTTTAAAATCTTTTTTCTTTTTTTCTTCTTCTTAAAGAAGTCCATCCCTCCAACATTTCCTGTAATACTGGCTTGGTGGTGATGAACTCCTTTAGCTTTTTCTTGTCTGGAAAGCTCTTTTATCTGTCCTTCAATTCTAAGTGATAGCTTTGCTGGGTAGAGTAATCTTTGTAGGTCCTTGCTTTTCATCACTTTAACTATTTCCTGCCAATCTCTTCTGGCCTGTAAAGTTTCTGTTGGGAAATCAGACGACAGTCTTATGGGAGCTCCTTTGTAGGTAATTAATTGCTTTTCTCTTGCCACTTTTAAGATTCTCTCTTTGTCTTTAACTTTGGTATTTTAATTACAATGTGTCTTGGTATGGGCCTCTTTGGGTTCATCTTGTTTGGCACTTTCTGAGCTTCCTGGGTTTGTATATCTATACCTTTGCCAGGTTAAGGAAGTTTTCTGTCATTATTTCTTGAAATAGGTTTTCAACTCCTAGCTTTCTCCCTTTTTAATCTGCTATCCCTATAATATGAATACTACTACACTTGATGCCATCCCAGAGGCCCCTTAAACTAATCTCATTTTTTTGGATTCTTTTTTCTTGTTGCTGTTCTGATTAGGTGTTTTCTGCTATCTTATCTTCTAAGATGCTGATTTCATCTTCTGCTTCATCTAATCTACTTTTGATTCCTCCTAAGGTATTCTTCATTTCAGTTATTGTATTCTTCATTTCTGTTTCTTTTTTATGTTTTTTTTTTAAATCTCCATTTTTGTTTCCTACCTCTTTGTTAAAATTCTCACTGAGTTCAGCTACTCTTCTCCTAAATTCATTGTGCATCCTTATAAACAGTGTTTTGAATTCTACATCTGTTAGATTCTTTGTCTCCATTTATTTAGTTCTTTTTCTGGAGCTTTGTTCTGTTCTTTCACTTGGGATGTGTTTCTTTGTCTCCCCATTTTGGCTGTCTCCTGGTGTTTGTTTCTATGTATTAGATAGGGCTGCTATGTTTCTCGGTCTTAGTAGAATGGCCTTATGTAGTAGGTCTCCTATGAGGTCCAGTGGCACAGTCTCCCTGGTCACCTGAGCTGGGTGCTCAAGGTGTGCCTCTTGCATGGGTTGTCTGTGCTTTCCTGTTGTAGGTGAGCCTTGGTGGCTGTTTGCACATCAATGGAAAAGATTGACCCTTAGGCTGATGGGTTGTGAGGACTGGCCTGTGACTATAATGGAGGAGCTATTGTGCAGTTACTGACCCTACAGAACAGGATTCACTTTAGCAGGGCTCTGGTGCCTGCCTGCATGCCAGGCTGAGGAGGGCTCAGCAAAGGAACAGTGACTCAGCCTGTACATCTGTCTGGGAGAAAGCTGCCTCTCCAGCTCTTGCCCTAAAGCCAGATAACTCAGTTCCTCTCTGTGTGTCCCTGACGCTTTCAAGCTGCTGTTCCAGCAAGTAAGTCCATGAGTGAGCCCCTTAAGGGGAACATCTGTGACTCTAGTAGCCCTCCATTTCACTCAGCTACAATCTCTGCAGGTTTTCGCAGCCAGAAATTATGGAGACTCCTCTTTCTGTGACCGGAACCCTGGGTTGGGAAGTCTATAGTGGGTCTGGGACTCCTTGTTTCTCTGGAGGGATCTCTATAGCCGAGATATCTCTCCTGATTTTCAACCACCACATATGAGCGTGGGACCAGCCTGTTAGGTGTCTTCGCTCCTCCTACCTGTTGCAAGGTGGCCTCTTCTGGGTGTCCCCAGTTGTAGAACTTCTGTTCAGCTAGACTTAAGGTGACTCCTAATTTTGGCTGTTCTGCAGTTTAGTTGTAATTTTAATGTGGTTGTGAGAGGAGGTACACACAGCATTTACCTATTCTGCCATCTTGACTGGAACTCTATTTTAGTAAATTCTTCAACAAAGCATTTGGTATACTGCTATCTTTTTATACATTATAAAACTGATAAATGTCAAATCGCTGGAAAAATACTGAACTGGCACTATATTAATAAGCAAGAATAATTAACAATATAGCCTTCACATTAATGACTATATGAGACACCACATGATACATTTTAATGATCTTTTGAAAAATATATCTACTGTTAATTAGTCAGCTTGCAGCAGGACTGGGGTGCCTGGCAGGGCAGAATCACATGATGATAATGTCACAATGATTTTAGCTGCTGTATTCTTTACTCCAAAGTCCTGAGGAGTATAAATTGCTTAATGCTGAGATTTTTCTTTTCTTATCCTAGTACAGCATTTTAAAAATGTTTTAACTAAACTTAATGCATGCATACAGTAAATACTCAAACTCTCCAAAAAGATATAAAATAAAATATAAAAATTTTTCTTATTCTTCCTCCCTCAGACTTTTATTTCCTGTGCCATTTCAGATGATTTTTAATGCATCCACTCACATACACATATGTAGGGTTTTACATATGATAAATGATATTCATTTTTCTGGACTTTTACCTTGGAGATATTTTCATATCAACTAACTTAAAAATTACTGAATATTATTCTGATGTATAGTTTATTATAATATTATTTCTTCTCTCTCAAAGGGTATATTAGTTGTTTTCAATTTATTTTTCTTATGAAATACGATATTTCAGGATGTCATTAATACATAATCATGGTGCGCTTTTTTTTTTAAAGTCTTGGTGCACTTGTATACTGCTTTATTTATAGGGTAAATTGCTAAGGTTGAAATTGTTGAGTCAGCTTTTGTCAAATTACTCTACAAAAACCTGACTCTGGGTGTTTTTCACCTTTAGCAAGGAGTACAAGGTGGCAGAGCTGAGAGAAAGCTGAAAACATCACTTTTCCCTTGGTTTCACTAGGTCTTTTAAAAGGGCATCAGAGGATAGCTATTCTAACAGGTGTGAAGTGGTATCTCATTGTGGTGTTGATTAGCATTTCCCTAATAGTTAATGAAGTTGAATATCTTTTCATATGGCTGTTGACCATTTGTATGTCTTCTTAGAAGAAGTATCTGTTCAGGTCCTCTGAGCATTTTTAAATTGAATTGTCTTTTTCCTGTTGAGTTGTATGTGTTCTTTGTATATATTGGATATTAGATCCTTATCAGAGGCATTGTTTGCAAATATATTCTCCTATTCAGTTGATTGCCTCTATATTTTGTTGATGGTTTCCTTTGCTGTGCAGAAATTTTTTAGTTTATTATAGTTCCATTCACTTAATTTTGCTTTTATGGCCCTTGCCTTTGAGGTCAAAAACATAAATTCCTCTCGAATCCAACATCCATGAGGTTTAGTACTTATTTTTTCATCTATGCAGTTTATTGTTTCAGGTCTTATATTTAGGTCATTGATCCATTTTGAGTTAATTTTTGGTGTATGGTGATAGATAGCAGTCTAGTTTCATTCTTTTGCAGTTGACTTTCCAATTTTCCCAGCACCATTTATTGAAGAGGCTTTTTTTTCTCTATTGTATGTTTTTGGCTCCCTTGTCAAAAATTATTTGCTCATATCTATGGGGATTTATTTCTTGGCTCTCAGTTCTGTCTCACTGGTCTGTGTGTCTGTTTTTCTGCCAATACCAGGCTGTTTTGATTATTGTAGCTTTGTAGTATAATTTGAAGTCAGGCAGGGTGATACCTCTGACCTGTTCTGCCATCAACAGTAACAAGTGTTGGAGAGGTTTTAGGGAAAAAGGAATCCTCATACACTTTTGGTAGGTATGTAAATTGGTACAGGCACTATGGAAAACAATATGGAAGTTCCTCAAAAAATTAAAAATAGAATTACCATATGACCTTGTAATCCCTCTTCTGAGTATCTACTTAAAAAATCTGAAAGCATTTATCTGTAAAGGTATATACATTCTGATGTTCACTGCAGCAAGACATTGAAACAACCAAGACATTGAAACAACCAAAATGCCCTTTGATAAATGATTGGCTAAAGAAGATGTGGTACATATATACAATGGAATATTACTCAGCCATAAGAAAAGATGAAATACTGCCATTTGTGACAACATTGATAGATCTTGTGGTTATCATGCTAAGTGAAATAAGTCAGACAGAAAAAAAAGTGAGAACCATATGATTTCATTCATATGTGGATATAAAACTGAAAGCAACAAACAAGAAAACAAACAGTCATGGACACTGACAACAGTTTAGTGGTTACCAGAGGGCAGAGGAGAAGGGAAGAAGGTAAATAAGGGTAGAGAGGGTCAAATATATGGTGATGGAAGGAAATTTAACTTTGGGTGGTGAACACACAATGCAATATACATATGATATATTATTGAATTGTACACTTGAAACCTATATAATTTTATTATCCAATGTCACCCCAATATGTTCAATAAAAAGAATTTTAAAATGCAAAATAAAAGGGCATCAGAAAGGCTTTTTTTTCTTTTTCCAAGCAACCTTGACATAGTAATATCAATTCATGGGAGATCCTTTAATAAAGGATAGTTTATGGAAGCCTAAACTGTCTTGTTTACCACAGACAATGTTCTCTAGTGAGCTCATATGAAATTATTGTTACAATTAGTTACTGTTCCACATCTTCAGTAAGTTCCATAGATGGCATAAGAATATGTTGAATTTTTGTTTTTCTGAATTGAAAGTAGTTTTCCAGAAGACATAACACAGGGTACTGACCTCTGATTCTGAGGTGTTATGCTGTGCCTATTTAATCATGTTTTATTTTTAAATAATAGAGAGTACTCAGCCTCTAATTCTTCACTCTGAATTATAATTTCTCTTTATTATTAAGATTCTTGAATTAATGTATTTTGTAGATTTTATTGTTTTCCATGCCCTATTACATTTTCTCAAAAGAATTTCTCCGCCCATCTCGTGACATTGCTTAAGTGTCCTAAAACCCTTTAGAAGAAAGCTTTATGCAAATCTGTAATAACAATTAAATCACACTGTCTAGCACTGTTCTAGAACACTCAAAATGGGACTCTTTAGGTGATCAGAAGGGTAGTCCTCTTTAGTAGTATAAGGCTTTGAAACAAGTAATAGAATTTCAGATTTATAATAAAGCAAAAGATAATCTAGATATCATTCATATGAGGCTCAATTTAAGGGAGATGAAAAACACTCATCTTAGGCAGAAAATGCAACTTCTTATCTGCTGTGTTGTTAGGTAATTGTTTTAGAAATGAGCTTATTTTCTTCTCAATAAAGATCATATAAAATGGCATTTTGAAATCAGAATTGGGGCAAATAAGATGTATGCAATTTAAAGCATCTTACAAGTTGATTTTGGCAATTGTGGGAAAATAGTAACTCAGGAAGACTAACTGCATAATAAAGGTAAGTGGACATCACAGTGCCCATTGGAGAATAAAGCTATAACACCTACCATCTCCAACAAAAAGTAGAAACCATCAAATCAGCTGCACTGGATTCCCCACTGGATGCCTTCAATATTGTATGTGGCCTGTGTTCTCAGGTGTATATTTGAAGATTGTATAAAATTAGCATGGACCAAAAATTAAATGAAGGAAACAAAATGATATAGAAGTTCAGCATAAGGAAGGGTCAGAAAGGAATTCTCTTTTTTAGTTTAGAGGTGGTTCTAATAGAGAACAATTCAGGCACATTTCTTTTTATGCAAAAGCTGGCCCCCAATTCAGAACTGTTTAGCTATAACAAATACATATGAATTCACATGAATTTGAAAAATTATTTCTGGAGTTGGTGGTAAGAATGGAGCCCTGTCCAACTCAGGAATGTTAAGCTTATAAAATATCTACTGTTGAAAGGGCTATGTGCCATGGCTTATTAAGAGAATATTCTATCCGCATTATATATTAGAATCTTTGTCTAGATCATGCTTCTAAATGGCAGCGGCTCCTATCCATACTCTCTTCACTCACTTGCTGGATTAATACCTCTACTGGGGAACTGGCTTTGTGCTCTGTGGAGTCTGGGCCTAAGCCGTAGGGCCCTACTTGGTTTTTAAGATTTAAGGTTCAGATCTTGGGCTTATTGTTTGTTTTTTACTTTAGTCACATTGTTAGTATAAAAAATTTTGAGACTAGCTGGCTTCACAATGGTCCTTACTTATAAATATTATTCCAAGTTATAAAGAGATGTCTCATAAATACTTGGGCAACAAACACAGCAACTCGATGGGTTGCATGTGTATGTGTAGAATAATATACAGGTATGCTATTTATGATTTTAATTGTTGGCAAGTGACCCCAATGATCTATAACACATACACTGGTCATTTTTCTGAGACCTGAATTTTTGTCCAATAAGCTGTGAGACCTGTATACAGGAGCACATCACTTAGCTCAGTGCTTCTCAAATTTTGATGGTAATATGTATCACCTGGGGGTCTTGTTAAACTGAAAATTATGGTTCAGTGGTTCTGGGGTGGAGCCTGAGAGTTTGCATTTCTAAACAACTCCTGGGTGATGCCAAAACTGCTAGGTCGTGGGACACATTTTAATTAGCAAATATTTAGCTAATGGGTGTGTTTTCCTGGCTGCCCAGGTTCTCAATGGAACTTTCTTTTTCTCTCTTAGATCTCAAGTAAGCAGTAAGGCCTCAGAATACATGTTTCAGGGTTTATGTTTTAAGCTGACGTTTATTAAGTATGCTCTGAGTATGAGAGCTTAGCATGAATCATTTCTCTTGCTTGTCATAATGACTTCTAATTTACAGATGAGGAAACTGAGGCTTAAGGAGGTTACTTCCTTTTCCTGAGATTAGCCAGCTAGTGCAGTGGCAGCACCGCAATTTGAACACATGCAAGGTTTCACATATACTGCCTCATGTTAATTGTAACATATTTCATTAGTGGAAGTAGAAAATCTGTTAAATAAAGAAGTAAAAAAATTATGATGTGGAAACAGCAATAATCATATCCTCAAGAGATATGTAAATACTCAGGAAATATAATTTTATAACTCTTATTTCTATATGCAGTAAGAAAGGAGAGAAAAATCAAATATAAATCATCCAGCATTTATTGCTAAAATGAAGTGTCTATGTGTTATAGGAAGCACAACTTTTCTTATAGTTCCTTGTATATGGAACAGAAACTGTTGATTCTGATAGTTCGAGAAAAGGAATTTTAAAAGCAAATGATTTCTGGTTGGATTTTTGATTTTGGTAAAGAACGTGGAAAACACATTGAATTAAAACTTAAAAATATCTGCTGGAAAGGTCTAGACCTACCTGGATTATTAACTGGAATATTTGAAAGTCAGTGATCATGGAGAATTCTTCCTTCTTGGTCTTCAAATATTTTGGGGGCAGGGGAGAGGAGGCAGCAGGTAGTTTTCTTTGCGTTTTTTTAATATGAGGTCTTTTTCTAAATACTCTTGGTGGAATAATTCACATCAAGCTGCTACAATTTCATAAGATATATAGTTTTAGTTTATGCCAGGTGGCTCGGCTGAGATGAATTGTGCTGTCTCAATGTTAAATTTCCCGGTTCTCATCCAACTTGTAGCTATTCCTGTCCCACATACATTGAAGTCTGTTTATATTTTTATTGTAGGACTTGTAAGAATAAGAAAATTAATAAAGCAACCCAGTGCCTAGAAAACTTTAGGACAGTGCATTTTCCACAGCTTAAATTCCCTTTTCTCTTTTGCAAAAATTCTACCATTAATCCATGTCTTCAGAATTGTGCTCCATGCCACTTAATTCCTGGGGTTATTTCAAAGATGTTGAACTAGGAGGAATTAGTGAGCCTGCACAAATATATCTCATGATGCTAAAACCGAGTGTGTTAAGATAACCCTAGATAGGCTCAGTTTTTACTCAACCTATTCAAGCATTTTCGATCAGTTTCAAGTCCTCATAGTTTATTGTAGCATTATTTGTAAGAAGACATGAAACAGGAACTTTTTTTTTGCCTGAGTCATTATTGTTAGACTTAGGAAGCTAATTCTTTATTATGCTTAGAGGAAGAGAAAAAAAATGCAATGGATAACACATTCTTTTCTCTCTATTTTGTAAGTAAGCATCACCTTTTTAAGCCAATAAAGATTTGAGCTTTTCTGATCACAAATTAGGTCATCTCGCAGCTAGTGGTATTAAGAATTTCCCATTTCTGTTCATGCCTGTCGTCTACCTCCAGCATTTCTCAGGCCCTGAATCTCAGAAAGGTCACTTTTATTTGTTAGTTGAGAAGAAGGGAGGGGGTGGGCTAGTATAGAACAAAATGGACATTGTACTTGTTCACTGATTTATTTCATCTATTAATGTCCCTTTAGACCATGATTCCCAAATGCGAAAGGACTTAGAGCTGAGGAAGACAATCAGTAGAATGTGAAGTGGAATGTAAGAATTGAATTAGCTGTCCTGGCTGAATTTGCCACATGCCCAGGAAAGAATTTAAGAGCTCGGGAGCTTGGAATAATCCTAGAAATAATAGGATTATAATGGGGATGATTGTCTGTGCATATAGAAATTAAGTGAAATAAAGAGGTGAAGTTTCATGTCTTACTACTGAATCTCTTTTCTATAATTTTCATTTACTTGAAAAAAAGTTATTAAGCACCTCAAATGGTCTTTGCTAAACACTGGGGATACAGTGAACAAAATAAGATTTCTCTCTGCTCTCAAAGTCCTAACAATAAAGTAGAGGAGACAGACGTTAATATCTGTATGCAATATTATCAAGTATGCAATGCAATGTTGCAGAAGTAAGATGTTGATAAAGTGCCTATAACAAGTGAAATTCACCTACCCGGGAGATCAGAAAATGAAGTTCGAGTTGAGATTTGATGAACAAATAGCATTACAATAGTCAAAAGAAGAAAAAAGAAATAAATGTTTAGGCCGAGAGAATTTAGTATGCAAAGGCTTTTTATTGGGAAGTAGGATGTTGTGAAGGGAGACTGGTGTGGGTGATGTTCAGAAGAGTCAAGAGCATGATGTGAAATGGAGTCTGGAACAACAGAAATAGAGGTAAAAATCTAGATTGTTTAATTTTTTATATGTTTATTAGCAATCTGTATTTATTTTTTGAATTTTTCATGTACATTGTCTTCTTGGAAATTCAATTTTTTGTATTTTTGTTTCTTGATTTGTAAGAGCTCATTTAATAATAAAACTCATGTGTTATATATGTTGCAAATATATTTTCATAGTGTTGCTTCATTTATTTAGTATATTTCAACATAAAGATTTAAAATTTTATAGAATTGAAACAGTCATGCTAAAAAGGGCCTTTTCCTAATTTTATTCCTAAGAATATTTACCTTTTAACTTCTGAATGGCCCCACTTTTTTCATTTTAAGCTTAAACAATTTGAGATTTATTTTTGTGTACATGAGATAATTCTAGTTAATATTTTTTGTTGTTAAACAAGTTAACCAATAATTCCAGTACCATTTGTTGAATGATACTTTTGTTCATAATATAATATTTTATATTATATTAAATATTTATTTATATATTTATATATGTATTTGAGTTTATTTCTAGGGTTTCTATTAGTTTCTCTTATTTGTCTCATGGTACTGATTCTACTGCATTTTAATCATAGCTTCCTTGTATGAGTTATTATCTGGGAAAACAAATCTACCATCATCCCTCCTTTTAAATGTTTTCTTGGGTTGTTTTCTCTCTTATATGCTTCCAGATGACTTTTGCATATCATGAGAATTATCTGTCCCTAAGTGGTTTTAAGAATTCAGTCATACGTATGTCTGATTCTAGTACCTTTTTTGAAATAATTCTTTGATGGATACCATAGAAGAAGTTTTTGTGGTTTTTCTCACTTGTTATCTTGTATGTGTTAGTGAAAGCAGTCTCATGGTTTAAGATTTGAAATATTTCAGAGGTGGAGTAATTTTGGATGTTGACAAGTTCAAGGGTATAGCTATGGCTATGGGATGCTTAAGTGGTAAGGGAATGAAATTCACTGTATGTGAGGAGGCAAGCAAACTTAGATACTAGTTATTGAACTAGTATTTTCCTAATACCATTCAGAGTTTCCCAAGTCAAATTGGAGAAGAAGATTGTTTTTTAAGTTCCAAAGCCCCCAGTGACTCTGTTGTAGATAGATGATATTAATGAAGAGAAGTAGTAGTGAGTGGAAGAAATAGAAGTCATAGATATCAAAGTAGGGTGGATTCTTATGTGAGGATGAAAGAGTGCTATTTTGGAAGTGGCACTCTCCTGTTGCAGGCATACATGTGGTGTGGGAAAATAAAAAATCTAAATCAAATGGTTTCAGAAAAGAATCATTATCTTTACTGAAAATCCAACTTTTGCCAGAGCAAGGAAGTGGTGGGTACATTTTGTGAAGTATTAGATTATGGAGGATAGATGTGGACAGTGGTTGAGATGGAAGATTAGAAGTTCTATGGATCAGTTGACTTTTGCTTTGTAGCAAAACATCCCCAAATAGCCTAAAACAATAATTGAGCAGGTTGGAAATTTGGACTGGGTTCACCTGGGAATTTATTTTTTTAGTCATGATCTGGTTACTCTAGTCTTGGCTGGGTTTACTTATGTATCTATGGTTAGCTAGTGAGTTAGCTCAGCTGGTTGGTTTATGTGGCTGGGATAACTGGAGCTTCTTTCCGTGTCTTCTTTTGACCCTGGTTAGCCCAGGGTTGTTCATTTAATGGCTGCATATTTCTAAGAAAGTCTAAGCTTGAAAAGCCTCTTGAGACCTATACTAGGGACTCAGTCAGACATTATTGCTTTTACCAAGTTCTCTTGAATGAGTCAAGTCACAAGGCCAGAACAGAAGATAGAGGACCTGTAAAGTCATATTGACAGGGGCATAGAAACAGGGAGTGGAAAACTCATAGCCATTTCTACAGTCTTCAACATCCTGAGAGGATGGTTCAGGGGGAAGGAAATCTAAAGAGATATGAAGATGAAAGCAGGAGAGATGTGTCTGGTTGCTGCTTTCAAAGTGGGGAGTTTGGGTCAAGAATGACAGAACATGAAGTATGGTGGGCTTCCCTTACTTCAAGGGCCTGATTCTTATTCTGGCACTAACTTTCAGCATTGATGTAGCCTGCATTCTCATATAGTATCAAGAGCTTGGTGAAAGTCATTGTCAACTGCCATGTCTGAAGCCATTCCTGGTTGTGGTAAAAGATGGCATGGTAGAGGCATAACGTTTTACTTTTTGGCCAGTGTTTCAAATAGAACAGAATAGAAATATGGTATGGTACCTTTAAAGAATACTAGCCCAGAAAAGCAGGTGTCAGAAGTGGTTAACTTCTAGGATTCCAATCTCAAGGTAGAAATAACTGGTCCTAGATAAGTGGCAAATAAGGAGTGAGGCTTCTGAAGACATTCTTACCCAGGTTTATATAAAATGCATTGAGTTACTCTATTTCATATAAGGCAAGGTTCATTTGTCTTTTATTTGTCATTTATCTCTTTATCTTCATCATTTGATACAGTATCTAGTATACAATAGATATTCAATAAATGTTTATTGCATCATTTATTGACTAGGGTTTCAACATTTTGGCCCCCTTTCCATGAATATTTATTGTACTTTATCTCTTATATACATATTAATGGTAAGTTTAGATTACTACACTTGTGAATCTTCTGCAAAAAGAATAATTGATTGTACTTTTCTTCACTTTATCAAGTATATTTCTATATTTTGAAGTGGTGCTTTATTAAAACAGAGTAACTAGGGGTTATGTGTTGCAGCAATTGACAAAGTTAATAGCATTGATTAATGAAAAAACATTTGTCCTAAAAAAACACAACAAACTATCTTTTTTAAATTCTTTGCTTTGCCATAAATGTTGCAAACTTTCACTCAGGGCAAGTTAAAATCATTTCCTCATTTTAAATACTTTGAGGATAAAAAATTTTCCAAATAATATAATTATCACAGGTAGCATATCAGGAAAGTAAAAACTTTGAACTGGGATAGTCTCTTTAGATCGTGCTAAAAACAATGATGAGTTTTCACATATGCAGTATTAATGTTGGGTCTCTTTATTCCTCTCCTCTGTCTGTCTGTCTGTCTGTATATCTTCCATATCAAAAGGGATCTTTTCCATACATGAAAGTATCTACCAGGTCAATTGAGCAGAATGTTTGTTTCCAGGTTTCATTACTGTAAAAATGCCTCTATGATTATTATATCAAGTT
Source organism: Pteropus alecto (assembly GCF_000325575.1). Classification (NCBI taxonomy): domain Eukaryota; kingdom Metazoa; phylum Chordata; class Mammalia; order Chiroptera; family Pteropodidae; genus Pteropus; species Pteropus alecto. Next base: position 4,244,542 of record NW_006439717.1, read on the forward strand.
GAATTTAAAGAACATAAATTTGTAGGCCAATCATTATACAGAATTTGTAGAATTTGACACATTGCTGAATTGTTCTCAAAGGTTTTACCAGTTTATGCTTCAGTAATATATGAGACTACCTGTTTCTCTACACCACTCCAGCATAAGATATTATCATCATTAAAAAGATAATATTTTCTAATTCGATGTATGGTATGTGGTATCTTGTCCAGTGTGACTTCGACATACTAAATGGGTGTATTTTAGGATGCAAGTGGAGAAAGAAGCAATGGCCAGATAATGCAAGGCTTTTCAGGTGATCTGAAAGACTTTGATAGCAATCTCAAAAGCCTTGGGAAATATCTGAAGTATTTTAAGCAGGAGTAAAATGTGGCAAAGTATTACATAGAACAGGAGGAGATGTGGTAACATTAGTTAGGAAACCTTAATACTAGTCCAGTTTAGAGAGGTTAAATTCAGGTAGGATAATGGCTATGGAATTAGAAATAAGTGAATGGATTTGAATATGTAGAAAATAGAATAGATTGCTTATGGTGTTTGGATTTCAGGGAAGGAGGGAGAGAGATGTATTACAGATGAGTTTTGTATTTCAGACTTGCGCAAGTGGGTGGATGGATGGTTATTCTATTTACTGAAGTAGAGAACACTGAAGTACAAGAAGGTTTAGGAGATTATGAGTTCAATTTTGGTAATACTGAATTTGAGATGCTCATGGATATCAAAGAGGAAGTACTGAAGTTTCACCTATAAATTTGAGGTGTTCTCAAAGGCAAGGGAAGTAAAAGCTAAAATAAATGAATGAGACTGCATCAAACTAAAAAGCTTCTGCTCAGTAAAAGAAATTGTTATAAGGTAAAGAGACAGCCATCCGAAAGGGAAAATATATTTGCAATCAATGCCTCCGATAAGGGCCTAATATCTAAGATATACAAAGAACTCATACGACTCAATAACAACAACAAAAAACAAATGATCCAATCAAAAAATGGACAGAGAACCTGAACAGACACTTCTTAGAAGACATACAAATGGCCAAAAAATATATGAATAGATGCTCAACACAACTAGCTATTAGAGATATGCAAATCAAAACCACAATGAGATACCATCTCACACCTGTTAGAATAGCTATAATCAACAGAACAAGTTGAGAGATAACAAATGTTGGAGAGGATGCGGAGAAAAAGGAGCCCTCATATACTGCTAGTAGGACTGCAAAGTGGTACAGTCACTATGGAAAACAGTATGGAGGTTCCTCAAAAAACTAAGAATTGATGTACTATATGATCCAGCAATCCCTCAACTGGGTATTTACCCCCAAAACTTGAAAACCCATATCCAAAAAGATATTTGTACACTGATGTTCATAACAGCACTATTCACAGTGGCCAGGACATGGAAGCAATCGAAGTGTCCTACGATAGATGATTGGCTAAAGAAGCTGTGGTACATATATACAATGGGATATTACTCAGCCATAAGAAGAGATGAAATACTGCCATTTGTGACAACCTGGATGGACATCAAGATAATCATGCTAAGCGAAATAAGCCAGACTAAAAAAGTTGAAAATCACATGATATCGCTTATATGTGGGATATAAACCTAAAAGCAACAAATGATCAACATCTACATGCAAACAAAGACTCAGGGACATGGACAATGGCCTACTGGTTACCAAAGGGTAGGCGGTGGGGGAGGAGGAAAGAGCTAGACAGAGTAAAGGGGGTCAAATATGGGGTGGTAGGAGGAGGGTGAAGTGGGTAAAGGGGATCAAATATATGGTAGCTGAAGGAAACTGGACTCTGTGTGGTTATCACACAATAGAATATGTAGATGTCAAATTTTAATGTACACCTGAAAATTGTGTAATTGTATTAACCAATGTTACCTCAATAAACTTAAAAAAAATTTTGAGGTATAGAAGAAAGGTCTGAATGGGAGCTATGTATATGGGAGTTGTCTGTATATAAAAATAATTGAAGCTATGATAATATATAAGGCAAGAATATATAGGGTGAGGAAATGAAGGCAAGGGTCAATTTTTAAGGCATTCTAACATCTAAAATCTGTAAAATAGTTTGAGAAAGAGTTGCCAGAGATTTTCATGGAAATCAAAAGTAATTTTTATGTGATGGAAGCTAAAGGAAGAATGTTTTAGGGAGGAGGGAGTGAAACATGATAATAAAGGGTCCTGAGAGGACAGGAATGATGATACTCAACATTTTTCATCAAATTCAAAATATGGAGATAATTGTCATAGTGGCAGCACTTTTGATGGACCAGAAAGGAAGGTAGATTAGAGTGGGCTATGGGGAGTGAATGGGAGGAAAAGTGGTGATTCATCTTGCAATAAATTTGGCTGTGAGTGGGAGGAGAGATGGAGCAAATATTGGAAGCACATCTAGAGATTGGGGATTTTTTTTAAGATGAGAGGGAATAGGAATAGATAATATTTAAATGTCGATGGCATGTATCAATGAGAGAGACAGAGAGAGATAGAGAAGGGTGGAGAGAGAGGCGTGTAGATATTAACAATAGAGGAATAAATTAATTGATGGTGCAAATTGAGTAGAAAGGATAGAGTTCAAAGTATAACTGGATGGTTTTTGTCTGCAATGTAGAGAGACACTTCCTATACAGAAACAGGAGGGAAGGGAGAGTAGGTGGATACAAGTGTAGTTAAATGCATAGATTTGGTGGAAAGGAAGCTGGAGGAGTTGAGTCTGTGTCTGACAGCTTTTTTTTTCTCTCTGAAGTAGAACCCAGGGTGAATTATTGGGGAGAAGTAGAGTCAGAGGTAGAGTGGAGATGGGTTGAAAGATAGCTGCTTAAGAGATGTTGACAACGTTGCTACCTAGAGGCTGCACTATTTATCCACCTAGTTATATGATTCCTCCTTAACTTTTAACATGAGGTATAGGCATGAGAAAAAAATGGGTTGATTCATCCATGGTTGAGATTTTACTTTCTGGATAAAGAATTTATGGTCTTGGCCAAAAAATGGATTAAACTTAAAGCCTTAAGAGATTTAAATTGGATAGAAAAGAAGGTAAGGATAGTTGAGGGCTAATCAATAAAAAGAAGTTAGTTCATACTGAACAGGAAGCATTAATGAGATTGAATATGTGCAGTGAGTGAGAGTAGTTGAGGAGGCAACGTGGAAGTGTAAGGAGTTGGAGTTGGAGAGTGGAATGTCTGATTTAGAGCTTTTGAAGGCTGAGCAGCTTCAAGTGAGATAAATGTAGAATATGACTATGCAAGTGAAATGGGAGTAGAGGTGGGGTCCAAGGAGCCAAGAGGCTGGCTGCTGAATGGGTTAATCACCTGAATGTCAAAATCTTCCAAAATGTTGCAGACATTTGGATGGAGAAAGAAAATATGACTCAGATTTCAAAGTCAGCAATTAATCAAGTGGAATGTCCAATGGTGTATGTGTGTGTGTGTGTGTGTATGTGTGTGTGTGTGTGTGTGTATAAATTGTGAGAAGGTTGGTGACATGAACCTCAAAGAGCAGATATTTTTGTGTGTGAGAGTAGAGAAGTGACAGCAACTGTACCTACTGACTCTGAAGCACAGAATGTGTACTCAGGGTATACATATATATATTATCTTGCCAGGGCTTCCATAACAAAAACCACAGACTTGGTAGCTTACACATCAAAAAATTTGTTTTCTTACAGTTCTGGAAGCTAGAGGTCTAAGATCAAGGGGTCGGCAGGTCTGGTTTCTCCCAAGGCCTTTTTTCTTGGTTTGCAAATGATCGCCTTCTCCCTGTGTCTTCACGTGGTCTTTCCTCTACACCCGCACATCCGTTGTCTCCTTGTGTGTCCAAATTTCCTCTTCCTGTGAGAACACTAGTCAAGTTAGATTATGACCCATGCTAACAGCCTTAGTTTAAATTTATCACCTTTTTAAAGGCCTTATGTCCAAATATGGATATATTGTGAGATACTGGGAGTTAGAATGTCAACATATGAATTTTGGAGGGACACAATTCAGCTCATAACAATGAAGTATCCATGATAGTCACAGAGCATACAGCTATCCCTTGAGAGGGCCATAAGGCAAGTGATGTTCTTGAGAGTAAAGCAGAATTAAGTTAAGCCAAGAAAGCCGAAAGGATGAAACTGTACGTGGGATAGAATTAGAATTCCAGAGGACCAGGCGAGTTTGGAAGTGAGATTTGTTGGGAACAGGAAAGTATAAAAAAGGAGAATCACAACGCACTCTAACGTTTGGGATTCAGGAGGAGTGACTAAATAAAGCTCACCTGGTTGGTTCACAAAGGGGAAAAAGAGATACTGACTTTTTGTTGAATTAGCTGTCTCATAGTGTTGTCAACAGTAAATCCTGATGGAAAAAATAGTGGATTTGCCATGTTTTTCGCAGTATCTTATAATATTTTCTGTTAAGTGAATAGATTTTTTTTTTTTTTTTTACTTCATACATTTCAATAGGTTATTTATATCAAGGAAAGCTATTGATTTTGGTCTACTCGTATTATAAGTCAATTATTTGTTCAGATAGTTTCTTGGAGATTCTCCTTTTTCCAGGTAGTCTTTCATATGTTCCATAAATAGTAATCATTTTGTCTCCTTTCTAATATACCCCTAATCATATTAATTGTAATAAAAGTGGTGACTCTGGAAATCTTTGTCATATTTTGGCCCATGGTAAGGACTAGATTTTCTTCTTAGAAAATTTATGTAATTAGTCTAGGTAAAAATTAATGGAACTTAAACCAGAGTTGGTGGCAGTGAAAATAGAAAAGGAATAGTTTTCATAATACAGTACTTGGCTTTTGACCGAACACAGAGTCTGAAAGAAGAGAGCTAAAGATGATTTCAACATTTCCATTTAGATAAGAGAAGCACAGAGAGAATGCCTCTTGTGTTTCACCTTTAAGTATAGGATTATTTCCTTATGGTAAATGTTTAGAGGGGTAATAACTAAGCCAAAGGCTATTTATCATTTAATACTTTTAGCAACAAGCTACCAAATTGTATGCAGTTTTTCCATTTATGTTGCCATACACTTTCACCAACATGGAGTATCATCATTAAAAATTTTGTTATTAGATCTGTAGGAGTAAAATAGTATCTCATTTTCCTTTGCAGATTTTTAAAATAGCCTGTCCTAATTTGAGGTCTGATAAATATTGTTAATTTTTCTCCTGTATCATTTTAATATTTAAGTACATTTAGAGTTTATCTTTACCTACGGTATGAGATACTGATAGGACTTTTCCCCTCCAAGAGTGAACCACTTTTTATAACTCTAGGTGGGTAGCATTTTAAAAAAGAGATACATAGCCTAGGAAATCCATATGAAGGTAATAGCATTAAACCAAAATTTACCCATTAGAGATATTAATTCATTAGCAATACATTTAGAAAAAATATTCATTAGGAATATATTAGGTGCAAACTCCTCACCGTGACATTTTAAAGCTCTAAACCAGCAATTGAAAACTGGCAGCAAATAAGCAATTATAATATTAGCTTATGTTTACTTAATATTTACTGTGTATCAGCCTTTTCATCAACCATTTTATATACAATTTGTATATATTACCTAATTAAGTCTGTAAACAGTCCATCTTTTGAACAAATAACTCACCGCCTCTGTGGTTTAGGCAGAGGTCGCAGGGCAGTGGACAAGTCAATTCTCTGCAATGGGTAGCGCTTACTTTCTGTGGGGGAGAGAGGCAATAAACACAAAATAAATTATAATGATGTGAGGTTGAAAGTTCCATGAAGGAACAGTCAAAATGAGGGTGTGGAGTGTGATGGCGCAGGGTGCTGCAGTCTCTTGGGGAGGTGGCATTTGAGCTGAGACTCAAATTAAGTGAAGGAGCCATCCATGTGGCTGTTTTGGAGATAGCAGGTTCAAAGGCCCTAGGACAGGCAAGTGCTTGGCCCCACATGTTCAGTGGACTGCAAGAAGCCCAGAGCACTGGGGTAGGGGAGCCTGAGAGGCTGGTGGGAAAGGAACCTTGGCTTGTAAAATCCTGCCAGACCTTGCGAGCCCTGGTAATAACTTAGGGTTTTATACTCAGCCTGCTTAGTGATTTAGAAGGTAGTAATGAAGATTTAAGTTTGGGCTTTGGCATTGTCTGGGGTGCCACTGTGGTAGTGCATGACTTGGAAGCTGACTGAATGTAGTTCCCAGGAGGAGTCAATGACATTTTGAGGCATGTCAAGGCTCAGTTGAGGTAACTGAGAATGATGGTGCTTTGTATAGAGGAAAAGATAATTTTCAGGAGAAAAAGATGCACTTTGAAGGTAGGAAGGTGGAGAACATATGTACTTAGGGAATGAGAAGTAGACAAGGAATGGTTAGAAAGATAGGAAGGAAACTAAGAGAGCTGAGTGCAGGTCGAGTCAGTGGGCACTTTCTAGGACTTTCTGAATTGAGACTGATAGGTCTCCTAAGACTGCTGCTCCACGCGCTGGGAAGCAAAGCTACAGTGAGGCGTACTTAAACTGCAGCTGAGGCCAGACTAGACTGTGGCTTTCAAACATTGTGATTGAGCCTGGTAAGTCATTTAAGCTCATCTTAATTTCTTTATTTCTTTTTATTTATCGTGAGCATAAATGAGATACTGTATGTCTACTATACTGCTGGAACAAAATAAGCCCTTATAAAACGGTGCCTTAAAATAATTTTTAAATACTAGGTGATTATTTTAGATAATGTATATGAAATAATTTTATAAGTATGAAAAAACTAGGAGTGAAGTGTTAATGATGTTGATAAACTGAGTTCTTAGTTTTTTCTGTACTGCTTTCTAACTGTGGTAATTCCTGTAAATTATGTAGTATTTATTTTATATAAATGTGTATAAAGCAAAATGGTAGTATCATCATTTTGCAAAAAATGTTCAAATTGAAGGCTTAGAAATATACTGATTAATTGAAGCTCGGAATAATTTAGTTTTTTAGCTTTATAGTAAAATTACAAGTTTACATATTTCAAGTTTTGATGAACTCATTATTTTCACCATAAACTTCAGTAAATTAAGGAAGACTTGCTTAAAAGTTGAAGTAATAATGTTTTTATAATGTATATAGTTTTAGAATTATAGACTCAAAAGTAAACAGAAAAATATGAAATGATGTCTTGCTCATAAATTTACATATTTACACTTATCAATAGTTTCTGGTTTTGGGGCATTACAGATTTGTTTCTTGAAAACAAAATTGACATTACATATGTGTAACTAATAGCTAATGTTAGTGAGGTTTTTAAGATGGAAGATAAAATATACTTACAATTTCTAATGAAATACATGTGAAATATAGTTATCTTAGAGGCTCAGATGCTTCCAGCACCTGAGCCACTCCCTTGAGGCCATCAAGAGCTCTATCTAAAACAGAATATAAAGAATAAGATATAATTGAATGGGAAAAAATCTAAGTTGGTGTAGAATATCTTTAAAGAAAAAATGATTCATCCAAAACCCAAACAGTATTTATTAGTACATCTGCTATGCATTCATTTTCCATTTCACTTATTCTGTAATTATATTTTATTTCCTATTACCCTATCTCTCACCCCTTAATGACTCCAATTTTCTGATTGGCCCTCTTTGACCTACTCAGGAGCCTGCTTAAGCATTTAATGAATTCTTTATGAAATTCTATGGTAATTTAATCTGCTCTGTGAGGTCCTTTTGAGAGCTTTGTTCTGTTTTCCAACTTTAAGACTGAAAGGTTGTTGCCAAATCGTGATTTTTATTTTTTGTCCTGTCAGTAGTATTTGAAGGAGAACTCAAATATTTCTCACTCCTTTTTTGTAATTACTCTTGTTATAATTTCTTTTAATGTGGGATCACTTTTAGAAATGTGGAATTCCAGTTGTCATCTGATTTAGCTGTATTCATAACCAGTTATTTTCATTTTTTTTATTGAAAATACTTTAATGCTTGTTATCAAGTTTATTTCTCTGGATGTGGATATATAGAAACATAATAGAAGTAGGCTTGCCAGTAGACTTGCCTGAAAGCATTGGTAAGCCCTGTTACTTTTGGCTATTTATCATGGTGCCCAAGAGAGTGACCCCCTGAGAAAGAAATGAAGAGTCCTTTTCTATGAGTAATGCTCACCTGAATGAAGTCGATTTTCTGGTAGTGCACATTTATAATTACTCTATCTTCTATTAGTGCAGTTTAGCTATGGTAATCCACACCTATTAATAGACTAAATGGATTTTAGAGTTGCTTGATTTGGCGTGCATTACACAATGTAGTCTAATGAGAGCGTGTAATCTTATAACTCCTCAAAGACTTCTTGTTTCCTATCTGTGAATTTTCCGGCATTCATGTATTAAGATATATATGCCTCTTTACAAAAGTTTCAAAATAATGTGTCCTAACATAAAATTTTAATAAAATGTCCTGTTTTTATGGGCTTCTCTGAGTACCATCTGCTCTAGAGGCCATGAAGAAACACCTCCCCTTTTCATTTGATCTTTAGCAATACACATTTGTTAACATTTATTTTATTTTTGAAAAATGTAAAAGGGAAAACTAATCACCTTTGGGTGGCTTTCTTTCCCTTTGAAGAATGATGCCTTTCTAGGTCCAATTCCTTGTGGAGACTTTTCTTGGAATGCACATTACCCAGAGCTCACTTATATGTACTTGGAAACTCCTCTATAATTTCTGATTTTTCTCTTCCTTTTAGTTTTCTTGCTGGTTTTCATGGTCTACATATTATTCCCCTTTTGTGGTAACAATCTTGTTGCTTGAGAATATTTACCACCATTTCTGTGCCATTTTCACTCACTAAGTGACAAGTTTTCTACATTTTGCAAGACAGCTTCTTACATAGCGGCCATTTCTCTTTTTTGGCATCAGTTTGCCTTTCTGTGTTATTACATTCCGAATGATGGTGTTGCCTCTCCTCTTCTCCCACTATAATCTGCAGTTGTTCTAAGAATGCCCTCACTATGCTTCTCTCCTTTCCTGCTCCCATGGGGGCATCACCTCACGCTAGTTAGGTAAGCATAATGGCATGTTGGAATGCCATTAATTAACGCTCTCTTCTCAACACTCTCTCTTCTGTAGGGGATGTTTTCTTCTATAGAGGATGGAAATGTTAAAAAAAAATAACGTGTGAGCAAGAAGTGTCACCTGACACACTTCAGTGCTGTAGTAATTTTTGATGTGTGCTACATATGTCTTTGCTGGGGAAAGTCAGAAAGAAAGAAAAATGGCCAAAACTATATTAAAATAGAATCAGCAAAAATATAGGACAATGGCAAAAATTTATATTCTTTTTTTTCCACTATATATCAGTATACTTGAGAAAAAAGATAAGGAAATACAGAGGGAAATGGAGATAACATTGAAAAAAATATTGAATGTAATATGTGTAATAAATAATTTTTTTTAAAGGAGCTGATAATGCGTTCTTTATCTTCTTACCTTTACACTAGCTCCTGCTGTACTGAATCCTCCAGGGAAATTTCTTTTGCAGTTTGCCTTTAGCTAAACCTGTTGGGAGAGACTGAACTAAAGTAACAGGCAGCTTTAAGAGGTTCATTACATGTCAGTCTTTGATTTAAACCCTTATCAATGCTAACAAAATGTTAGAGGTAGTCCTTTTGAAGTCATCTTTTTGTTGAGAGGACTGATTTCATCATGCAACATTAATATAGCATGAGTGATATTAATTTAATACTGAGATCTTCGTTTCTATCAGAACCATTTTGCCTTTCATAGTCTCCAAATTATTTATGAATGTGTGCAAATTTTCCATAATGCAACTCTCATAAAGTAGAGTAATATTAACTTTAATTGTTTTTTTGTTTTTTTCCTCTCTCTTTGATAGCCTTAATATTCCCTCTTCGACATTTGATTTTATTACTCGAATACTTAATTTGGAAAGCTTATCTTAAATTATGACCACTTCAGTTTGGTAAATGGATAGATCTTTTCATTGCTTTCATACTGTCCGAGCCAGAAGGATTTTTTAGCCAAAGCTTCCTGGTTGTTTCTAATCCAATTCAATAAACAAACTACGCTCTATTTAATTATAATGCCATGGAAACTAAGCATTTCTCAACACCCAGTCTTTTATATGAACTCTTTTAACAAATTATAGGTATAGTAAGGATAATAATATCAATATTTATTTAGGTTTGGTTCCTTTGCATGAGGAATATTTAGTGTTTTAAGTATAAAAAAGAGATAATAAACTTGAATACATTGGATAGGATCTTTAATTTTATTATTTCTATAAAGTATAGGACCATGAGGAAATGCAAAAGAAGTGATTCCATATATATATATTCCATATATATATATATTTTTTTTAACATTTCCATCCTCTGTATATGTATA
>NW_006439717.1:4254943-4308143 GCF_000325575.1 Pteropus alecto
TATACAGATTAAAGGGTAGAGAAAAATAATACTCTTACCAGTGATTTCTGAAAGTATATCTATTGCGAAACAGCTGAATTTTTTGTTGTTGATCACATTTCAGACACAAAGAAATATAAAGGGACAATTTTATTCATATATTATTTTTTAGCCTCTAGGAGTGTTAATGTTATTTTATTCTAAGATGACAATATTGACAATGTGCCCATCAATTTAAAGTTTCTGAAAGAGGCTATTGTGACTTCTGATCTTTCGTGGGGACAAAGTGCTGATAGTTTATCCACATTTTGTAGAGCTTATTGCTCCTCTGATGAACAATGCTCATTTTACAGATGAGAAAACTGAGAGTCAGAGAAGGGACAGTATAGCATATTGATTAAAAGCCCAGACTCTGGAGCAAGACCACCTGGCTTCAAGTCCTTGAATTGTTGCTTAGCATCTGAGTGACTTTGGTTAGTCAAGTAGGTTTATTGATAAAGTTAAAGTGTGTGTATACACACCCACACTTTACCTGATATATAATAAACTCATATAAGTGTTAACTATTATTATTGCTATAATTTTTAGTATTGTGTGACCATATAGATTATCCATATTAGTTCTGGATCAGAGTTTTTATCCTCGTTCATATGCTATTGCCATGAAACATGTCCTCCTACTATGCTGTGTTGTAACGTACCCAGCCTCTCTCTGAAATTCAAAGGTACATATGGAAAATGAGACGTGTGAATTTTAGACTTTCCCGTAGTACAACAGGATATGTGCATGCCAATGGTAACTGATATGGAAGAAGCTAAATTCAATACTAAAACTATTTAGTTCATATTCTTTTTTCATTTGCCTCTTTGCTAAATCTCACATCATCCCCCATTTTCTTATCTTTTTCTTATCTTTCGAATCTTGCATATTTAACTATATAGGTGTCTCTTCCTATATTAAATGCTGTAGCAAATTTTCTTTTTTTTTTTACTAATTTATTGCCCAATACCATACAATTTTGAGTTTTGTTGTGTTTGCCTTTTACTGCAAGTTATAGAAAACTGATACAAATTGACTGGGGAAAAAAAAGTTATATTGTTAAAGTTAATATGTGCTGTGTCAGGACTGATAAAATGGAGGCTGCCCCCGTGGCCCAGCCCATGTCACAAATCTAAACATAATTCAGCCTGCACTTATGGGAAACACACCTGTCAAAGAAACCAAATATACACCAGTCATAATCCTCCAACTAAGCTTTAGCCAGCTTACCTTGCCCTTGAAAATAGGACCTGCTAGCCTTATAAGTAAATCCCCAACCTCCTAGCCAACAATCATGCCGTTTCCCTGTTGCCTCTTCTAACTTTCTATAAAACCCTCCCTGCCTCAAATCTCTCAGGAACGGTGCTCCACTGCTTGTGAGACACTGTACTCCCCCAGTCCATGGATTGTTTTCACCTGAAAAAAGAACATCAAACTTTTTACAAAATTGAACTATTTTTATCATTTGACCATATCATGTAAGAAACAGTTCATAGACAAGGCAACTCAGAGAAAAGTATGCCAGGGTCCCGTCTCTGCTTCTCGTTGCTTCTTTTTTCCTGCCTTCCTTCATATATTGGCTTGATCTTGAGGATCATAGCAAGATGATTATAACAATTCCAGGAATTACATCCAGGGGAATAAAGGAAGCTTCAGCTCTCTCTGTATCTGTATATCATTTTTATGGGAAAGAAAATCTTTCCCAGAGGTCTCCTCACAGATTTCCCCTCATTTCTTATTGGCCAAAATTGGATCACATGCCCATAACTGAACTTATTAGCAAAGGCAATTGGATTACCATGTTTGGTCTAGAATAATAATTTGGATGGAATAGAGGTTGGAAAATTGTTTTCTATAAAGGGCTGGACAATAACTATTTTTGGTTTTGCAGGTCACATGTTCTCTTTTGCAGCTACTAAACAGTGCCTTTGTAGCACAAATGCAGCCAAAAACAATATGTAAATAACTAGCACTTCTGTATTATAGTAAAACTATGTTTATTGACACTGAAATTTGAATTTCATACAGTTTTCACATCATAAAATATTCTTCTTTTTAGATTTTCACCAGACATTTAAAGATGTAAAAACTACTATTCTTAGCCTCCAGGCTATATAAAAATGAATACAAATGGGTTTGTCCTGTGGGCCATGGTTTCTCAATCCTGAGTCAACCCCTAGGACCACCACAATCTATTTTCACCAAAGAAATTCTAATTTTGATATTTGTACATGTTGTAGGCACTTCATATTTCATACTATTTAGATATATAAAGAATATTCATCTTTCTTCTCTAAAAACACCTTTGGAAAAACAAATCCTTTGTTTATATTTTTTATCTCATAATTATGGTTAAGGATACATACCCATGCACACACATACAATATATAGCATTCCAAATTGTATGAGTGCAATACAGGAAAAGTATAAGGTGTTGTGAGAGGCAAATCTTGGGACTTAATTGACACTAGAATTCAAGAAGATCTTCTCTAAAAAAGTACCATTTAATGTCAGAAGAATGAGAATGCAAAATGTGTGTGTGTGTGTTGGGAGGACCATTCTAGAAAGAGGGACTAGCAGATATTAAGGCCTCCAAGCCAGAAACAGTTTGGACTTTAAATGCTAGTGTATCTGAATCATTGTAGCCAATGAGTGGGAAAGAGATGGCACTTTTTATTCATTGAACAAATGCTTAAGTTTCAGGCACTTAGATGCTTGAGATGTGAACGCAATGATACAGTCTTTCTTAACTTTACAGTTCAGTGAGTAGCAATAGATTACAATATAATGTGCTGGATGCATGTTAGAGATAGGTAGAAAGTGCCCATGGATCCATAGCATAGAGAAAAACTCTCCCATTTGGGAGATTCAGAGAAAGGTCTCAAAGAAGGTCCTATGTGAGTAAATCAGAACTTTGTTTGCTACTAGAGCTTCCTTGAATAGTGGCAGGTGGTTCCTATGACTTCATTATTGATTCCCTCCGCAATCAGTCTATATTTTTATCTTGTTAATTTGTAGTTGTTCACACATTTTTCGTAGCCATCCATTTGTCCCTTTTGTCCTCATCTGTATCTTGGTTTTAATTAGATCGCAAGGTCTTGGAGAGCAAGAATTCTATTTTGGATGGATACAGGGACAGATATGCAGAGGTATAGAGGAAGACTTAGTTTACTAATTAAATGACAACATAGAATTAATGAAGAGCAGAACTCTTGTGTAAGAACCAGTGGAAGAATGAGTCTCTGTGGGCCAATACTTGTTTAATGATGGAGTTTGAGCAAAATGGTCATGAAGCCAGGTAACAATGCTCTGCATGTTGGATTCATGTATTAATTGTGGAAGATTATTGCAGAGCAGTAAGAAGTATGTGCCAAAAAGCAATTATAGGAAAAGAGGTGATTTGGAATTAAAGTAACGGTACCAATATCGTTACAGATATCCTGCATGAAAAATTGGACAGGGATGTTGAAGGAGTGGCCAAATACTGAGTCTGCCTATTAACAAGGCATAATTTTATCAACAAAAGAACAAACAGGTGTTTTGTTACTATAACGAATTATTGATTGTAAACTAAATGTGTGCTGAATGACACTGTTTGATTGTTCTAATTATCACAATGGCCAATACTGCTGTATTCTGAGCAATTGTGCATGACCAAGAAAACAGATAGTTAGCAACTACACATGGGAGACTTAGAGTAAAATAAAATACTCAACAAATAACTTTATGTTAAACATAACAACTGCACTCTGATATTTGAGTTAAGAACTAATGTTAGTAGAGTATGAGGTATTTATTTAGAATTTTTCATAAATATTTTATTGAAAAGAATATTGTTAACTATAAATATCTTGATAAAAGTTTGAATAGCTAAAAAATAACCCTAGTATTTTAGGTAATTAATCACAGCATTAAAAATAACACATGACAGTAAACCTGATCATTGGGTACATAAGTATGAGAATATTTACTTTGTGGTAGTAAATCAAATTTATAAATTTTCAACATAAATTAGGTAAATTTTTTTATTAATAAAAATTAACTTTATGCTTGCATAGGTGAATTTGAGGGTAGTATTACACTATATATCGTAACTTTCATGGTGGTGGGCGACTAGTGTAAATTAGACATTTGCTGATTCTATAACTATAATTTTTATATAAAATTGTGCTTCTCAAATATCTTTTGCAAAATGTTAAAAATAAGAATAATTAATTTAAAATTTTAAGTTGTCTAATGACAATTAGTCTGGACTCATTTCCAGTAGTGGGTATTTGGGAATGACTTCTTTTCTGCTCTCTCTTTGGCTACTGTTGAATTTGTCAGTGCCATGTGCTAGCAATGACTTGACTAAAAAAAACACCTATGTAAGATGCTGATGTTTACTCTTGATTGCCGTCATTTTTTTTAAAAAAACAGGACTGATCCTAGTATGTTTGATATTGAACACTGTTTAGTCTAGTACCTTTTGTACTTTAGAACTCTAGGATCTTAGTTTTAGTGTTGCCATTTCTATGTAGTACGGCCTCCATGAAAGTCGAGTTTTTTTTGTTTTTGCAGCCCTTAATACAGTTGCCTGCTTTATTTATTCATTCATCGATCTCTTTATCTATATCTATCTATTTACCTATTTATTTATTTATTTGAATTGAGTGCTTGTTTTTAATTTTGTTGACTTAAATTTTTATTACTGATTAATCTGAATTTTAGAGTTTCTTAGTTTTTTTTTTAACAGAGTGTTTATACACTTCTATTTTCAATTAAAAAGATGAAAGCTGAGAATTAAATTTTCTATTTTGAGTAAGAAAAGACTATTTGAATCAATCTTTTCTGAAAGTAACTAAAAAGGAGAATAAAATATTTTTTTAAAATTAAAGACATCAAAAAGTTGAAAAAAATAGAAAGAGATTACCAGGCCAAAAATGAAGAGAAACCCAAGAAAGAGAACACAGTGAAATAAACAATTAATGAAGCTGCTTTTGCTGTAAGGGGTTTGTTCACTCCTGGAAAATTCGAGCTTTCCTTTTTGTGGCTTCATGGGACAAAGGAGACAGTAATAAAATCCCACCAAGTATACAAAGTGGGACTATGCAGGAGACCCTCATCCCAATAAATTAAGCTTCATGTACAATCAGGACATGAAGGCTGAGTTGCAGTCATCTTTATCATTCAGGAGGCCTCAAATCTGGGGTTTAGGTCATGTATTATATAGTTGGTGAAAGAAAACGAACCTTCTTTCTGGAGTAATTAACTTTCATCCTAGAGTTTGAATTATTGTTTAAAATGTATTTTTTTTTTCAGGTACTGCTAGACATCTAAAGAAAAAAAAAACACTAAGAATGAGAGCTGGAAGAAATAATAGACAAAAGAGATAGACTGCAAAGATGTCAGTTTAGAATTAACCAACACTTAACATAATACAAGTCTGTTTATTATGTTTAATGAAATAACAAGATAAGTCTGGGTTTATCTCCAGGGAATAGGAGAACATAAAAAAGCCAATTTGAACAAAAGAAACAAACTCTAGAAATGAAAATACAATAACTGTGAATAAGCCTCAACATATGGATTTAACAGCAGAGTAGGCAGAGGTATGTAGAGAATTAGTGAACTGGAAAGTAGGTCATGAGAAATTATCCAGAGGACAGAACAAAAATTTTTTAAAAGATGGAATATACTGAAGAGAAGGAAGAAGACAGGCAGGATGTAGGAGAATGTTTAATATATACTTTATCTGAATCCCAGAAGGAGAGGAGAGGAAAACATCTGAGAATGTTCTGGAACTCATAAAAGACACAAATCTGCAATTTAAAATACCCTAGGTAATCCAATGAAAGATAAATAAATGTAAACTTGTTCTTAGACACAATATAGTGAAACTTCAGAAAATTGAAGACAAAGAAAAAATTTTAAAAAGGAATCAATGACAATATTACCCTCAAAGGAGTAATGAATAGACTGATCACACTGACTTATTTTTCTAAGACTTTATCTTTTTTAGAGCAGTTTTAGGTTCACAACCAAACTGAAAGGGAGGTACTAGGATTTCCCACATACCCTGTGCTCCCACATATACACAGCCTCCTTTATTATCAGTATCATTCACCAGAGTGGTACTTTTCTTACCAAGGATGAACTTACATTGACACATCATAATCACATGAAGTCAACAGTTTACCTCAGGTTTCTCTCTTGGTTTTGTACATTCTAAGAGATTTGGACAAATGTGTAATGAAACATATTCATAAAGAGTATTTTCACTCCCCTAAAAACCCTCCGTGTTCTGCATATTCATCCCTCCCTCCAAACTCCTGGCAACCATTGACCTTTTTATTGTCTCCATAGTTTTGCCTTTTCCAGAATGTCATATATTTGGAATGGTACAGTATGTAACTTTTCAGATTGACTTTTTTCACTTAGTAATATCCATTTAAGATTCCTCTGTGTCTTTTCATGGCTTGATAGCTCATTTCTTTTTAGCCCTGAATAATATCCCATTGTCTGGATGTGCCATGGTTTATTTATCCATTCACCTACTGAAGGACATCTTGGTTGTTTCCTAGTTTTGGAAACAACCTAGTTGCTGTGTGCAGGTTTTTGTGTGACATAAGTTTTCAGCTACTTTGGGTAAACACCAAGGAGAACTGTTGCTGGATTGTATGATAAGAGTATGTTTAGTTTTATAAGAAACTGCTGAACTGCCTTCTAAAGTGGAAGACATTTTGCATTTCCACCAACAGTGTGTGGATGTTTCTGTTGCTCCATATCCTTTTCAGAAGTCGATGTTGTCAGTGTTCTGATCTTGGCCATTCTAATGAGTGTGTAGTGGTATCTCATTATTGTTTTAATTTGTATTTTCTAATGACATATGATGTGGAGTGTATTTTTATATATTTATTTGACATCTGCATATCTTCTTTGGTAAGGTGACCATTTTTAAATAAGATTATTTGTTTTCTCATTGTTGAGTTTTAAGAGTTCTTTGTATATTTTGAATAATAGTCTTTTACCAAATGTGTCTTTTGCAAATATTTTCTCCCAGTCTGTGGCTTGTCTTCTGATTCTCTTAACATTGTCTTTTGCAGAACAGAAGTTTTAAGTTTAATGAAGTCCAGCTTATAATTATTTCTTTCCTGGATCTTGCCTTTGGTGTTGTATTTAAAAAGTCATCACCCTACCCAAGGTCATCTCAGTTTTCTCTTATGTTATCTTCTAGGAGTTACGGTTTTAAGTTTTACAGATAAGTCTATGATCTATTTTGAGTTATTTTTTGTGAAGGGGGTAAGGTCTGTGTGTAAATTCATTTTTTGCATGCAGATGTCCAGTTATTCCAGCAGCATTTGTGGAAGAGACTCTCTTTGCTTCATGTATTCCTTGGCTTCCTTTACTAAGATCAGTTGACTGTATTTATGGGGGTCTATTTCTGGGCTCTCTCTTCCGTTCCATTGATTTTTTTTTTTTGCCAGTATCACACTGTTTGGGATACTGTAGCTTTATAAGTAGGTTTTAAGTTGGGTGGTATCAATCCTCCAACTTTGTTCTTCTCCTTTAAGATTCTGCACACTAACTTTTCAATAACAACAGTCGAAACCAGAAGGGAATGAAATTATATTTGATATATAGAAGGAAAATAGTGTCTGACCTGGAGTTCAATACTTAAGAATAACATTCCAAAATGATATAAAGTAAAAATGTTTTAGAAAGATAAAAAGCTGGAAAAAAAAGTATGTAGTGAATAAATATAAATGAATATTGATAGAACAATATAATAATTATCATCATAATATCTTATTTAAGGCTGTGTAGAATTTAAAAAATATAATAGTTACTTTATAGTTTGGTGGAGAGTAAAATGTGTTTAAATGTGTTACTGAGTGAGTGTAGGAGAAAATGGAAAAATGAAATATTAATCAGCCCCAAATCAGTCACAAATAGGGGAGAAAAGAAACATCATAATTAGGAAAAAGAAAAAGCTCAAAATAAGATATATTTTAAAATTAAGTATATTAGCTACATTAAATGTAAATGGGCTAAACAATACAGTTTAAAAGATAAATATTTTGAAATTTAATGAAATATAGTTCTATACTATTTAAAAGGCGTACATCTAAAACATAAGGATATAGAAAGGTTAAGAGCAGTGAAAGCTAACCCATGGAAAAGAAAGTTCGTTTCTCCTGATTAATATCTGAGAAAGTATAACAAGGCAGAACGTATTACTAGAGTTACTTCATAATGATAAAATTTCAAATCACAAGAAAGACATAGCAATTGAAATTTATATATATCTGATAATATAGCCTCAACATACATGAAACAAAATTGACAGAACTACAAGGAGAAATAGATGCATCCATAGTCAGAGCAAAACTGCAATAATTGACGTAATTCAAGCACACAAAAATATCAGTAAGAATACAGAGTGCTTGAACGTGATTAATAATCCAAACCTAATGAATGTATATAGACCATTATGTTACTGAGGTGCAGTTTATATATTCCTTTAAGCACCCATGGAACATTTATAAATATTGATTATATACTGGTTAATAAAGCTCATCTCAACAAATTTTAAAGGATTGAAATTATATGGGATATACTGATACACAATGCAAATAAACTAGAAATCAGTAACAATAGATAAGTAGAAAATTCCATGCTAGAATTCATTAGCAATTTTTTTTTTAATAAGCCAAGCTAATTTTCACCTCTGCCTAGAATTTTTTCCCCATCATTCTTTTCCATATTAGCTCCTCTCAGCCTTTGGTTTCTGCTAAAATTTCATCTCCTCAGAGAGGTATTCCCTGATCAATCCAAAGTTTTCCCTGATCAAATCCAAAATGGCCTCCTGCTTATTCGGTATCTCAGATTCTTGCTTGTTTTTTTTTTTACAAGTGTTACCTGTAATTGTTTTTTATTTGCCTGGTTAGCTGTCCTTGAATCCTTCTCTATGGTGCAGATCTATGAGGTCAAGGTCTATATCTTTCTGTTCTTTGCTGTGTTCCTGGTGCTCACCACAGCGTGTGACATGTAGTAGCCACTTGGTATTTATTGAGTGAGAAGATGAGAATGAACATTTCTATAACTTTTTTTCTTAATAAACAAGGTGGGAAGAAATGCAGCAATACATATAATATCTTTGAAGGCATGAAAGATTATGGGAAGTCCGTTCATTTCTTAATTCCAGAGGCTTTCGAGGAAAATGTAATCAAATTTTGACATATTATTATGAGAAATGTTAAGTTTGGGTTAATTTAGTTCTTAATTTCCAGACTTAATGTGTTTAACATTTTGACCTTAATGTTTCATTTAGCATAGCTGTAGAAAATTTTACTTAATTGGTCCCCTAAGGGGAAAATTGTCTGAAAATAGAGGAAAAAGTGTATGTCAACAAACATTTTGTTTCACAATACAACGCAGTTGTAGTTAATGAGGCTCGATCTCCAGTCTTACAGTGTACGTGACTCCTCTCTCCCTCTGTCTTATCCTCTCTCCCCTGTTGTCTCCTCCCTCTCTCCCTCATCCTCTCCCTTGTCCTTCACTTTAGCTACTCCTATTACTTTTTTAAAAGTTGTAAATATAAGTAAATGATTTAGAAGTTAAGATGACACTGGAAATAGAACTTTAGCTTTACGATGTCATCCTTAAGTATAGCAGAAGAATAAAATGATTTTGGTCAGATTCATATAGCAATATCCTGTGAGTCACTCTCTGATATTGTCCAGGATGGAGATTTATATTTAAAGCTCACTGAATTTACTAGTTGGTTTAATCTACACCAGTGATTCTCAGCACTGGCTATACACTGGAATCACTTTGATGCTCTTAAAAAATACTGAAGCCCCGGCCCCTCCCATAGAGATTTTGATATAATTGGTTTGGGTTCCACAAACTGGTATTTTCAACAATTTTCTTAGGTGATTCTTATGTATAAGCAGAGTTAATAATCAGTGATCTACAACTTTGTCATTCAAAACGTGGTCACTGGACCAGCAACATCAGTATTACCTGGAAGCTGGTTGGTTAGACATGCAGCATCTCAGTTCCCACCCACATATCTACCTAATCAGGATCTTCATTCAAATAAGATCAGGTGATTTGAGATGCACTCATCTACAATTTCCACTGGTTCTGTTAAAAATAAAGGTATCAACTGAACTCGAAGCTAAGCCTGTACACTTAGGCTACTACGACATGATTTGCGTGCTAACCAAGAGATAGGTGTTGGTTCCCAGTTGGTGTCAGTTGTAATCATATTGTCATTGTAATATTATTGAATTGCTATAAATACATATACATATATAATATGGAAAACAATGAAATATTATATGAACAAGAAATACTTTTTAAAATAAAAATTAGGTTGAATGTTTTGGAAAAAGCTGATAAATTCAAACTGCTAAAAAAATATATTTTTGAATTAGATGTCAGTAAGACAACTGGAAAACGTAGAAGAATATGTAGTACTAGAACGATCCTTCATCAGGTTGCTTGACAAGTATCTTATTCTAATTAAAAAATGTTTAAAAGTTAGAAATTATAGGCAATACTTTATAAGTTTTATTTATATAATCAAGACTACAATGATGCACAAAGAATTCATATTAAAGGAAAGTGGTTTACTTCAAAACATGGTTGAATTTGCGTGGATTTGGTTTTAAATTAAAATGTTTAAGGTACATATTTTTTGTTGTCTGTGATTTCTCACTGAAACTGATTTTTTCAAACAATGGACCAAATACCGCTCTAGATAACATAGATTAAAAAGGCTTTTACTGATTATCTATGTGACTGTCCTCATTTGAATGTTGTATTTTTCTCTTTTCCTAGTTATTTTCTCTATGCATAGTAAAATAGTTTTCAAGCTTAGGTGTACCTAGGCAACTTTGAAAAATAAAGAGGCACAGGTTTTACTTTCAGGATTCTTATTAATTGATCTGGCATGTAGCTAGGGAATAGAGTTTAAATGCTTTTTGAGTTTTTTCAATATACATACATCCACAGTTGAGAACTGTTGGTCCAGTAGCGTTGGGAACATATAAATTGGTTATAAAATCAGTTTATAATAAATCAGTTCCTGCTTCTATAGGTATCTTGACTACATGTTCTTTAGGATCAGATGCTAAGTATATTATTATAATTATTATTCTTTTCTGTTCTCTGAATATATCATGAATAATTTTTCCATTGTTCAAATCATGTCAAAATGTTTCTCCTTCAGTGCTCATTTTCAAATGCTCATCTACGAAGCACTTCTAATTCCGTCCTTGTTAAGACTTTGTCTTTCTTTCTTTCTTCCAACACTGCTTTTGAGTTGTATGTAGTTACTTGTGCGTCCACATCAGACTGAATTCTCCTTGTAGGGAGGAAGGTGCCTTCTTTAAACAGTGCTTAGTGGCTTGGCAGACAATAGGTTATCATAAATGCTTCTCATTTCCACCAGGTGTTGCCACTCTGCTGCAAGTCTTTATGAAATTATTTTGCTCCTCCTGTTTAACCTTTCGTTGCTTCCTGCTTTCCTTTCTTCTGCTCCGTCTCAAGTACACTTTAAAAATTTTGTCCCCTGCTGCTTCCTCTGCTTTCTCCTCCCTTCTCATTGTGCTGTTCCCTCTGCATGTCTTGTTCTACACGGATCTGACTCCCTTTAACTTTGTGCTGCTTCTCGTCCCTTCACTCATATTTGTGGCATAATGGAAGGAGTTTTTAATATACCTCTCAGACAACTGCATTTAAAATATGTCCTAAGAGAGCTACCCCCAATACTTTCCCTCTTCTTTGTTTTGCTTGTACACAAGAGGCTGTTTTAAACCAGCGCAATCACTGTTTCATGGTCTTTACTTATAATCTCTTAACTCAGCACTAATGTGTGGTTTATAATAAAAAAAGAACATGCTTTAAAATTTACAAAACATTTCCATGTTCAACATTTCCTTCCCTATAATATTGAAGCAACACGTGTCTAAAAGGTACCAGTCATTTGGGGAAAATGTTCCTCAGTGTTAAAGCAATGATTAGGTTTTTAAGTTTTGACCGATTTCCCTCGACTTTTAGTGGTAAGAAAAGATACACAGGACTGTCAGATGAATTCTAGTCCTGGCTTTGAAACTGACAATGTGTGAACTTTTTCTTATTATATTATACATTACATTTCTTTTAAAGTGATAAACCTGTCACCTCATGTTGTATTCATGTTCTATCACTTTTAATAGTATTCATGTGAATACTGTATTTTTTTCCAAATCTTTACCTCTACTCATTAAATTTGTTTTTCTTATCCCTAGGAGACTAAATTAATTGATTACATTGTCTTTTTTTAGAGAATCTATTCTATGCTATATAAGCCAGTATCAACAATAAAGCCAGCGATGGAAAGGTAGCTAAATGAAAAAAATTTCGGAATAAATTCAGTTTCAATCTAAATAGGTAAAATTAAATTAGGGTCAAAGCAGTGAATTCCTCTTTCCAGTTATAAACTTGGTCTTTTTGCTGTTATTCTTTATATATCCAATTTTTGTTTTCCCAGTATATAGCCCCTGAACCCAAAGGCTGATCTGGACAGGGTGTTAGAATTTTTGCTTTTGTTCTATTCTGGAAGTTATTTTTATTCTCCTTTGCCTCCTAACCCCTCACTACTGCTAGATTTATGGTGTTTCAGGGCCTGTTCTCTTTTTGGAAGAATAGGCGACTGACCTAAATTAAGGCCCCCTAAGAAAAGCACTCTTTGGTCCTTTAGAAGCCCAAGGACATGATATATTTAAAATTACAAAGGAGAGTTGCACATCTACTTTCGTGATCTTATTTCCTAAACTTTAATATTAATTTTGCAAACTAAATTCCCAAACAATTAACGAGATTTAAACAAAGCAATCATGTATAAATAATGAATTTGTGAATTATTTAAACACTCTCAAATTCTGATCATTTTAAATAGCATTGACTCATAAAAATTGGTTTTCTGTAGAGGAAAGAGAAGGTTTTGATATCAAATTATCCAAGCTGACTTTCATTGTACATGTAACTTTGTATTATTCACGTTAGTAAGTTCCTGCTATGAGAGTAGCCAGTTACTTTTTCATTAACCTGATAGACAAAAGCTGCTCTCATTTCAGGTGCTCAGCTCTACTGCAGTGGAAAGTAAGCTGCCATATTACTGAAAGTACAAAATTTTCCGTGAGACCCAGGTTATAGAACCTTTATTATAAGAGGCAAAACAAAGGATAAGGCCAAATTTAAAGGGAAATGTGAAGATCAGAGATGTCCAGTTGAATTGTTTTCAGGCTTTTCATCAAACAGAAAGCTGGAAGAGAACTTAAAAAAAATTCATCAAACCTTTAAGATTTATTATGCAGGGCCAGTGATGGGTGCTGAATGAGATTCAAAGACAAATAAGATACTGTCCCTGTCCTTACGTAGGAAAGATAAAAAAGTGCACAACTACTTAGAGAAAAGGAAAATGTGTTCAGTGCTCTAAAAGAAATGTAAGCATTGTAGAAGAAGGAAAAATTAATTTATAACAGTTAATGCTCAAGACTTTTATTACAAACATATTGTTAAGAACTGACTCTAAATGAGTCTGGATTACAAAAAGATTGTGGGCTGAATATATGCAGCATGGTTGATTGGAGGCTTTTAATAATATTGTAACACTTTTAGATTTATTTTTATTTGACTCCACAGAATTTTAGCCTGCCTCATGAGTGCATTTACTGTACATTATTTTTAAAAGCTATAACAAAATTACAAATATACATAATTACAGTTAATGAGATATTTTCTCATTCAACAGCTTCAATTTGTATATCACTAATAAATATCATGTTGGCTAAGAATGAAAAACTGCCATTGTACATGGGATTTTTAAGACCCCTCCTAGAGGAAATCAAGATTTCAAAGCACACCATATAAAAGTTAGTACTAAGTACAACTCTGTCTTTAACAGATGGCTTAAACAATCTAAAGATCACAGACACCTGGTATGCTCAAAAGAGAATTTTAAAGAAACTATAAATCTCATTTCTCACCTATGTGAGTTATACTGGTTTTCTTCTTAGTATCTATAACTTTTAATTTTGTGTCAGATCATTTTTAAAGATGCTGATACCAGTTGGGAAGTTTAAAGTAGATTCATATATTTTTCATCTAGCAATAAAAGGAAAAGCTAAATATGCAGTGAGGAAATATTTTGAAGTGAAATATAATAGGATGTCCTTTTGCTTTTATATTCTGAAATATTTTTCTATAGATTTGGGTAATTCTTTCTGCAGAGGTTTATAGAAGTTGATTTAAATCATTTAGAGGGACCTGCATTTTATATGTTTGCATTAATAACCAGTAAATCAGGATTTTAATGTGTAACTTAGGACTTTTAGAGTTTTACTGGCTTCTTTCACTTACCTGTTTCTCACTCTGTGCTTTAAATTACTTTTCACATTTTTACAAGTGATGACTATCATATTTGCCTCTATTCCATTTTCTATTTTCCTAATTCTTGTTAATTGTTTAAATGGGGGGGGGGAGGAAATGAAGTGAAAATAATTCACATTAATTGCTTTTGCAGATTCTCTTTTAATTATGATGCTAGTAACTATGTAATTAGTGATGTTTAATATAGCCTTAGTAAAACATATATACCAATTGTCATATCATCCTATTGCATTTCCCCAAGTTCTAATTATGTCCCCACCTATGGCTGAAGAGGCTGTGTACTGGAAAACTCTGGGTGACATAATTCACACAGACTGTGATGCGAATGATACCTCCTGGAGTTCTGCACAAAGGAGTATGTACCAGAGTCGCAGTAAATATGTACTTAACATTGGTTAATATTAATAACTTAAGAGTAGCTGTAGTGGTATGGGTTGGTCTTATTTCAGGGGGGTCTAGCTTCTCAGTCTGCAAAGTGATAAGCCTGTATACATGAATTATTATTCATTTCCCTGGAAACTTCACATCTTAAAATACATATGTAATATATACATGCAATATAATCAATAAATCATTTAAACGTAAATCTTTGAAAATGTAATCTAGTTGATATAATTCTTCTTTAAGCTAGTAAATAATTTGGGGCATAGGAATCTGGAGTTATATCATAAGAAATTTAGCTCTATATAAACACACATGCAAACACATGCAAACATACACACTCAAACTAGGAAAGCAATGAAACCTCTAACTATGAACATATGAATGCAATTGAATTAAAGAATAAATATAGCAAAAACAATTATTTCTTCACTGTTTTGTCTAGGAAGTGATTATACTTAGGAAAGATAAGCTGGCAGGTACATTGCAGTTAGAGAATTCTATAGACGTTCTTGCAGTCATAGTAGTCACAGTGATTACTATCTCTGAGGCTTTGTTCCTGAGACCTGCAGGAATGACCTTGGTAAAATCAGGATGTAGGCCTACTCATCTTTCCTGTCTGTTTTGAAAGGGCTCAGTTCTTTGGTCTTGCCTTCTGCTTACCTGTGGAACTCATTTTGACAAGCTACCTGGATTTTTTCCTTAAAGTGAATCTGCATTTTTAAAATGTCTGCACTTTTTCTCTTAAAATTTTATTTTTTCTGTGTTTCACTCTCTCATGACCTTCTAAGCAACCTGTCCTTGTAAACCAGACCTCTTTATGGTCTAAAGTGAATTAATATGATAGCCATCTGGGCTCGGTGCTGGTTAATCTTCCTGGGTACCCTATGCTCCCAGTTCCATTCTCAGTCCTTCTCGGCCCTACTCTCTGCCCCAGAAGCCAGACCTCTGCAGACTGCATCACCTTGGTCTCCTGGCCAGCTGGCATTGGCAGGAAATTGGAAGGCAGGAGGAGGGAGAGTTGGCCATGTTTTTTCCCTGCTCCTTCACTGCACCAGCCTGTGTTTCTGGCAGTAGCTGTGTCTTTCATGATTACGCTCTCACTAGGCAGTCTTGCTTTCATAACCTGACTCACGTTGGGTTCCAGTAAAACCATATCATTTCCTTTCCTTATTCCTTAGCCCTAAGTAGATGATGCCAGAGTCTGGGTCCTTCACCAGCTCTTGTTTCCTCAGCCTTGATCCAGTTGTCTCCTCTTAAAAGTTTGCTACTCAGTCTCCTGTATTTACATATAACTTATGAATTATAGCATTCCAGTTTGGCTTTCATTGTAGTTAATTGTGTATGAGTCTGTCTGCCCTACTAAACAGTAAGGACATGAATCATGTCTCATTCAACTTTTTTTTCGGTAAATTATTCAATAAATTGTTTTTATTGTTATTCCTTCCCTGGAACAAAATAATCTGCATTTCTATTTTTTTTTTTTAAATCAAAGTATAACATATATGGGAAAGTACATAAATGCACTTATCTTAAATAGGCAGCTCAAAAATTCATCCTTGAATCCTAGTACCTAGCAGACTACTGACATGTAGTAGAAACAGACATATAGTAGAAGCATATACTGAGTTTCTACTATAAGTCCCAGTTGAAGCATATACTGAGTTTCTACTATAAGTCCCAGAGCCACCTTAAAGGTATTTTCAGGATTCATTGTAGTATTTTAAGGGATAATTATAGATTTTCTGAGTTCAAGGCAGAAATCACTCACTTTGGGTTCTCTCTAAGCCAAGTTCACCCTGTTTGTGCTCATTGCTTGAAAGGAAATGAAGCACTTGTGGTCCCATTCGTCTTTGTGCTTCCTCCCTCTGCCAAGCTCCATTTGGTGCCTTATTGTCCCACAGGTTGCTTATTTGAGTCTTTTGAATTAAGAGTTTAGAACAGAAGGTCCATCTGCTCTGCATGAATATTAAATTATCATAAGACTTTGTGTAAGGAGAATTTACCCTTGTGTTTTTTACAGTGTTTCCTTTCCCCTCTGTTTTAAGAAAGACTTGGTGCATCACTTTTTTTCTTCAGCATACCCTTAGACTTAAATAGGCTGCAGTTATCAAGTCATATAATAGGCTTAGAAACCTTTGAATGGCAGGTCCTACGTAGAAGTAAGATTTTATTTATTTCTCATTATCTTATGAAATGTAGTACTTATTAAGTATAATTGAACACACAATATTCCAAATCTTATTTTGAGGTTACAGGATCACATAAGAAGAAAAACATACTGAAAAATTATGTGTTGGAGAGATATATTTTATAATTAATCAGGTTCATTAAATGTGCAGGCCATTTTAATGCATAATATGACAGTATGCAACTGATAAATTTGTGATTCATTTTGAATATTCATGAGTGAGCAAGCTTCAGCCAGTTAAATAATATAATTTATGCAATTAAGTTGTATTCTTTTGCAGCATACTCTAAAATTTTAAAATCAATTTGCCAGTTATATATATGATGTAGTGAAATTTGTTAATAAAAGCTGAGTAAGGAGATCAGTTGAAGGATGACATTTTAAAAATGTGCATGCTATCCATTATTTAAATATGCAGCTTTTAAACAATCAGTTAATTTTTCAGTGAAGGTGAAAGTTAGGTTACACCTTAAATATGAGTATTTGTACAATCATATATATACTTAATATTATTAATAAAAAGTATGTCTAATTTCTTTATTATAAATTATTATATGTAACTTGATATTTAAAAGGTAATGGGAATATACATATTCTGAAGAGGAAGAACCTTCAAATTCTTATAGCTAAATTAAAAGGACATATGCACATCTATTTTGTAAAATCCATTCAGTTAAAATTGAAAACTGGATTTAGTGAATAGGGCTAACAAACTGTTTGAGTCTTTTCCTGTCAGATGATTACTTCCACTGGTCTTTTGAAATAATTAGCTTGGGGTGATATAGGTGTTATGGGGCTTCAAAGCATCTATAATATCGAGTAACCTTTCAAAGAAAAACAGTACAAAATTATGAAAACAAAAGTAATTCAGAATCTTAGGAAGGATCTAAGCCAAAGACAGATACTGAAGATTAAGCTTCCTTAGCTTCAGGGTAAATTTGTCTCTGTTTAGATGATGAGTCAACATGGATAGTGTGAGACTTTATTTCAAAACAAACAATTTCCATTGGCTAGGTGTTTGTGTAAATTGTAAATATTTTAAAGGTTTCAAAAAGTATTTGATACTTTCTATGCATTTTCACTAATTAAAAATGTTTTTCCCATCAAAGCTGAAGTTATGTTTTAAATTTTTATTTAATTGTGATGAAAACAAGGCAGGCCCAGATTAAGACCTTTCAAATCCTAAATAGGGTGCCATATTTGTACTTATAAATAAAATAATACTAACATGGAATTATAAATCAATAATACTAATCCATAAAATATAAAACTTACATGTATGTGCTGAAATGAATATAGCTTTTTTTCTAATTTTGTTTTAAAATTCTGTGATGGTATATTAAAAATGAACTTTTCTCTTATTTGTGTTGCCCCTGATTTGTAGCTGCCCAAAGCACCACTTAATAAGGTCCTAAGTAGGACATCATCAAGCAGGCAAATAACTGGCAGCTTGTCAGAACTCCTTTTTCTACTTCTGACTTGCCATTGCCCCTCATCCTTTCTGTACTTTATTTATTTACTCTCTGCACTTAATGGGCATGATAATAACTTGAGCCTGCATGTGCCTTATGCTAGATTAAATTTAGGTTCGTAGTTACTTAAAAACTTTGAAAAGGTATGAGAACATGTAAAATATTGTTGCATAAAAATTTGAACATTTCTAAGCTATTTTTTTTAAAGAAAAATAAAAACAAAAAAATATATATGTATTTTTTTTATTTCAAAGCAATATGCCAATTTCAAGGGCGAACCTACTTTGAAGGAGAAAGAAATACGGTCTATTCCTCTTCTGGAGTATGTGTTCTCTATGAGTGCAAGGTAAGGAAACTTTTCATGAGTTTTTCAAAAATATTTCAGTTATATAAACACAGTAAATGTTTTTTTTTTTTTTTTTTTTAACATCTCACCCTTGTAATACCTTTAAAACATCTAAGGCAAAGAAAAATTTAAGATCCTAATTATAGTTCAAATGTATAGAATTTCTCATTATTTTTGCACACATATAAATAAAAATGCTCTTTCATCAAATTAAAGTTTTATGAAGTTGTTTTATATTTTCCAAATTCAAATCAACCCCTCGTTTACTGTTGTGAAGAAAATGTTGATATAGAATCAGCCCATTGTTTCTCATGGTTTTGACCCATATGAGAAATAACACTCAGTTCGACTAAAAATAAAACATAAAAATTACTTAATAAAAATTACTTCTTGGGTGGAGATGAGACTAATATTGATCTTAATCCTTTTGGGAGGAATATTTTATATGGGGAATTCTTTATTAATTTATCACCTTGGTTTCTTAAAGTATGCTCTGAAGTAAATGTGATTCTTTTTAACTCTTCTTCTTGACCTACTAATTGAAAAACTAAATGTTTCCTAGCACTTCTTATACTTGACTTTTATAGACTATAATGTTATATTTCCTGACCATAATGTTATATTTCAAACCATATTCTGTCTGAAAGAAACTGTCTACATGTAAAGTTTTTGCTTTAGCGTTCCATCACCATTTCATTCTTAATTTTCTCCTTAAATGCCTCCCATACATGGATTTTAGATGATTTAGTATGTATAGATTATGTAGAATATTAGGATAAGTGATTTACTCTGCTGGCACCACCGATAAACTGTGAGCATTTGTATGAATATTAAGTGTTGAGGAAAGGAAAATTCTAAGAATTTTGCCAAGATAAATTGAATATGAAAAAAGCCAGCTACACGCTTTATGCATCTTAAGTTGGAAGACCTTTGGGATGAGCAAAGAGGAGATGTAAAGAGGCAAGGCTGTGACAGATTTGATTTCTAGAACATGAAAGCTCTAATTTCTTCATGCCCATTATAGAGTATTGTAGCTGCTTCTTTGGCTTTAAATCGGCTTTCCTATGATATAGGTTACCATCTTAAAAATAAGGGAGCTGAGGCATAGGAACATTATTAACATGAATTGCTGAACTGTGTTTCAAGATGGGTATTTTTCTATCAGCATTCCTATACCAATACTGTTTTGAGTGGAGTAGGCCCCACTATAGATATATGAGTATTGGAGGACTTAGAGGGAGAACGAGTGACTCCATATTGAGAAAACGGAATCAGAGAAAATTTACTTCAAGGAAAGTAGATAACTTTTGTCAGCTGTTTTCTAATGGTAAACTCTACATTTAAAAATCTTGAGGGCGTTTGAAGTTTATCTGTCCAGTGTGTGTGTGTGTGTGTGTGTGTGTGCGCGTGTGTGTGTTCCTTTCATTTGACCAGTGTGTTCCATAATACTAATAATCGTCCTTTAGACATTTACTGGAGTAGTTGCCTGATTTTAAAATAGCTATACAATTCTTTTATTTTAAATTGGTTTAGTGAGAAGTCTATATAGACAACTTTGTGGGTGTGTAGTAAATATTGAGTGAATGAACAAAATGTTACTTTCTATTTACTCAAAAAAAGGCACCATTTCCTACCCTCTAATGCTGTGCTGTCCAATAGAAATATGATGCAAGTCACAAATGTAATTTTTATTGGGCTAAATTTTTTACCTGATATATCCAAAATATTATTATTTTAACATGTAATCATTATAAATTTTAATGAAATATTTTATATTCTTTTTTCATAGTGTCTTTAAAATCTTTTGTGTATTATGTATTTACAGTGTTCAAGAGCTACAGCAAGCTAATATTGATTAAATAGCACAGATTATTATAAGTTTTGTAGTTCTTGACTAAATTCTTGACAGGACTTCCATTGTTTTTTCTTCCTTCAGGCCCCTTAGGTTCTGTATTTACTCCTTCACATAATTAACAGCTCTCTTATGCTTCCATTTTCTGGGCTACAATTCCAGTCTTTCTTTGTTCCTTTTTTATCAGTTATGTGGCCTTGAAAATATGTCCTGGGAGTCTATGACTTGAATAGTAACACAGCCAAACACTGTGCTTCTGAAAATAAGAACCAGAATGGGTATTACTGTCAAGCCAAAGGAAGACTAGCATTTGACTCTACTATATATACATCTCTTGCCACTTTCTTGATAAGAGATTATGATGATTTGGAGAAGGTCTTTTTCATAAATAAACCAGGAAGAGGGAGATGTTGAAAGGAGTACTTCATAAAAACAGTTCTTATAGACATGATATCTAAAACTCTAAGCTATTCAGCCATATTAAATGAAGTGACATAAATCCTGCCCTCATTTCCCTTATAGTTTTGTTGGGAAATCTTCAATTTTTTTTTTTTTTCCAGACTCACCTGTGAAAATCTGTAACAGTTTAGAAAATTTTGAAATGAGAATATTTAAAAAGCTCAGTTTTCATTTTTTGTTTTTTCATTGAGCTGTTCATCTAATTTAAGCTGTATCTTTGCCACAGTTGTCATTTGGATGTGCAAATGTGTAAAGTTGTAAAACTAACAGAATTTTTCAAGATTACCCAGATGTTTGGCAAATTGTAGACATAGCTACAATATCCATTATAAAGTGCTGCTTGTCCATTTTAAAGACTTTTCAGTTGTGCTTTTAATGTCATTTCATCAATGAGCTTGTGACCTGTACAGAGGTTCTGAGGATGGAAATTTTAGTCTCATGTTAGAAGAGCCTCCTCAGATGGTAGATCTGGAAACTTCTTAATTAAGTCCTAATTGAGAAGTTTGAAGCATTTATTTTCTCTTGTCTCACAGGACCAGACTATGAAGCTGGTTGAGAGCTCAGGCTGTCCAGCTTTGGATTGTCCAGAGTCTCATCAGATTACCTTGTCTCATAGCTGTTGCAAAGTTTGTAAAGGTAAGACTTTTTTCTAAAGTCAGAGTTATATGTGTGAGTCATTTTATGAGGCTAGTTCAACTGAGATGAACTTGAAATTTTTATAAGCAAGTTATTTTCAAAGATGAGTAGTATTTCCTTAAATGCTTTCCTGATTTGGCACACAGTAGGTAGACATGAAGTATTTATTGTAGTTATTGAATTAAAATTGAGATGCTCCCATGTGTTTCTGCTAGGCTTCTTGTCTCAAGCTCTGGATCTCTAAGCCTCTCTGTGTACTGGTTCTGAGTCAGCATGACACTGCTGAAGAAATTCACAAAACAGTGCTGACTTATTTTTATTAGTTTTTGTTCGTTTGTTTGCTTTTTATTTCTCTTCAGTTTGTTTTTATAATTGACTTAGCATAATTACCATTTTGATTACTTTAGATCCTTCTCTTCTCATTTCCACTCTCTTCGCTCATAGGCCTCTATACTACTGAAAAAAGAGAGGCCATCAGACATGCATTGCTTGTTTTGTGTTGTCTCTGTGATGATAGGCCTAGGACCAATAATTAAAAAGGATTCAGATTTTTAGTTTAATAATAACAATAAAAAAAACAGTAACATCTGAGCTTTTTTGAAATGCAGTGGGACTCCTCAGGAGGCAGAGAGTTCCCCATCACTAATGATTTTTACACTTAGTATTTTATTATAGATTTGAAGATTGATTATATGAAACTTTTTATGATCCCTGCTAGTTATGAAATTATATATGTATTCCTGTATTATCTTGAAATTATATGTTTGTGAATCCATCTCCTTCACTGGACAAAGGCAAGGCTGGGTCTTTATATTCATCTCTATATCCTTAATACATAGTATGACACCTGGATATAGTAGGTACTCATAACTCGTATAGTTGATAGTGTATAACAAACTGTCCTAAATGAGCTACTAGCACTCGTTTGAATAATGGCCTTTATGTTAATGCAAAGCAAAACTTGATAGAAAAAAGTAAGGAAAAGAAACTTTATAAAACATATACCATTTTATTTCTTTTTAACTTAATTTATTCAAAGTAGACATAAGATACTCTGCTCTCATTTTTAGCATGGTGGTGCAGTGTTTTTATTTTTCTTTTTAGCTCCTTCTTCCATTCATTCAGTTATGAGTTATAAAATCTCAGTTCTGCGAAAGAGAATTTTGGGAATTTCAAAATGGCTTAAAACTTGTTCGGCCTTTCAAGGAGCTTTTAGAATATTTCTCAGAAATTAAGAAACACTGCTAAAAATAGACAAACAAGAAGGGCCATTAGAGTTTTTATCCCCACAGTGCCTGAGCCAGTGCCTTGTACAGCGCATGTGTGGAATTTGACATGAATCAAGAATACTCATTCTAGTCATATGATTTGGGAACTGGACTTCCAATCAGCAGCATAACTAGAATATCTTTGGCAGCCACAGGTAGTCTATTTCTCAGGCTTAAATGTGCATATACATAACCAAGGGATGTTATTAAAATAAAAATTGTGATCCAGTATGTCTGGGGTCAAGCCCAAGAATCTGCATTTCTAATAAGCTCCCAGATTATGCTGATACTACTGATCAGTGTCGCTGTATTATGAACTTCCCCAAAGCTCAGTGGCTTAAAACAACAACCATTTTATTATATATTAATATTGTGGTTGAGGAATTTGGACAGATTTTAACCAGATGATTCTTCTCCACTTGATATTAACTGGGATAACTCAGCTAGAAGCTGGGCTGGGCTGGAAGATTCAAGATGGCCTCACTATATGCTGGGCATCTTTGTAGGGATGATGGGAAGGCTGGGAATAGCTAGAACTCTTTCCTGCTCTGCACAATCTCAGACTTTCCTACTCCGCACAATCTCTGACTTCTCCCTGTGGTCTCTGGCAGGCTAATAGACTTCTGAAATGGTGGTCTGGGCTTGTAAAGACTAGGTCTGGAACTGACGCATCATCACTTCTACCATGTTTCACTGGTCAAAGCAGTCACAGGACAGCCCAGATTCAAGGGGAGGGGAAATAGACCCCACCATGAGAGAAGAAGTGTTCAAATTTTGTGGCCATATGTCATCTGCTAATAATGTCCTGGAGCTACTCAGAGATTAGAGAGGTGAATAAAATAGAAGTTAGGTTTGTCTAGGAAAAAGTTTGGGTAAGAAACTGAGATAGAGCCTTTCAGATGTCATGAGAAGCCCTATTACATTCATTTCTTTTTAAAAAATGCAAATTAGGAAAGGGAAACAAGCAAGTTAGGAAATGGAAAAGTTAGCCACAAAATTGTTATATTTAAATTGTTTATAGTTTTAAAAATTAATGTATTTACATAGCACACTTAAAATACAATGACAGAATACACTGTGACCTATACCTCTTCCACCTGAGATTCTTATGTAATTGATATGAAGTTAAGTCTTAGTATCACCATTAAAAAAAACGAAACCCCAGTTAAACTCTTTTATGCAGCCAAAATTAAGAACCACTGGCTTAGATAATACTGGAACTGAAATTGGACAAGTTGGCCCTTCTTGAAACATTTAACACCATTTTTAATTAAGATTGTTTCAATTTCTGACTTCAAACGTATAAACAAGTGAGTTCTCTTGGCATTCTCTGACTTTTAAACTATAAAAAGTCAAGTTCTCTAGCCTTAAATTTTGGGTCAACCTCTACACATATGTTGTGACAAATTATTTATAATAAAATTGGCCTCCGATTTCCAGGCCTGTCTGCTAAAGATGCTGTGCTTATATTTGAGAAAGTAAGTTGTTCAATAAGAGTTAGTAAATATTCCCTGAAGGCAGAGCATGAGATTAAAGTGTTGACCTTTCCAATAGAGGCTCAGCCAGTGGTTGGAAACCAAGCTGAGCACTGAAATAAAGAGCTAAATCTCTAGGCACCAAATCAAATTCAACCAAGGCTGTTTTCTAGGTACCCTGCAGCTGGCTATCTTCTGTAGTAGCATCTCAGAATCAGTGTAGTAGGAATGTTCTTTTTACTTTCAAGGAAGCTTAGAACAAATTAAAACATGACATAGACTCAGTGATACAGTGAGGAGTCTGACTTAAAGGTACAGAAATGATGTGATATAGTTTTCATAACTGCAGCTCTTCCCATTTTCCTTCTTATCCCCTGGTAACCCCTTTTTCTGCTAGAGGTACCGCCAAGTCCTATTTACTGGATGCCCCACTATAATTTAGCATTTACTTCATTGTGCTTTATAATTATAAGTAGTAGGGGCATTGATATGCAGAAGGCTGAGTGAGTGTAGATTGTTCTCTTCCAACTTCTGGATAACTCATAGTTTCCCATGTTATTCAATATATCTTTATGATTCTTATTTTCTGTATATCACTAATAACATTATTTAGTTAATTTTTTATATCTACTGTTAGTCAACTCATTTTTTAAAATTTTGTTTAATTCCTAAATAATGGTATCCATAAAATAATGAAATTATTCATTATTAGATTCATGTATTTCTTATACACATTAAAAAGAAACCCATTGCTATTAGTACTTTTGAAAAATGTTCATGCATGCATATGAATCATGTTTTGGAAAAAATCAGAATTATCCATCATCTTGCAAATAATACCTGAATAAATTAGTAATCTTTTAGGTGTAAGTGATAGAACACCTAATCCAACTGACTTAAGCAAAAAATGGATCATATGGCCTCAGTAAGCAGCTTGATTCAGATTGCAGTCCTGCCCCTTTGCCTTTGTCTTTCAGTTTGTCTCCTCTGTGGTGGCTTTATTTTCATGCTTTATGTGTTTTTGGTAAACCCTTGACATTCTTATGCTCACATCATTATGCTACTCAAGTTGGTGGAAGTAAAAGCTCAATATCCTCATGAGCTGAACAAAAGACCCAGAATTGAGTATCATTTGTCTCTGTTAGACTGATCTGGATCACACGCCTAGACCAATGGAATGCCTTATCTTCAGGGGCAATCAAGTGCATTTCCCTGTAAGCACGTGGGCTGACGTTAGGGGTGAATGTTTATCCAGAGTACGACTAGATTGGTTTTATTTTCCAAAAAGGAAGACTAGATGCACTTAGGCAAAACCAACAAATACTTACCTCAAAATTAGTGTTTTCTCTTTCTCCTGGGTTTTATGTATTACCTTTATGTATATTGCTCTTACCCATAATCTTTTGTATCCATATTTCCCTACTTATCCAGTTATGCAAAAATATATATTAATATTTTATAAAACTACTAATAGAAGATACAGAACTTCTTTTGAAAAGTAAATTTGGAAAGCAAATTTGGAAAGCTCACAAAAGGAATAGAAAATTGGGTATCCTTGAGGTGAAAATCCAAAGGAGGAAATGAAAGAAAGGCTAGATTGTATTAGATCATTGATCTATCTTTAATTAATGTTTGAGTTTTCTTCTATGATAGGTATCTCAACATATTTGGTTTGTAGCTTATTAGTTGTACTCTAATTGTTTTAGTTATTAACAAATACTATATTATTATACTTGTACATACATGATTTCATTTGAACCTTACATTTTTGTGAGGTAGATATTACCCTAATTTTACAGATGAGAAAAACTAAGGGTTTAAAAAGGTTAATTAACTAACACAAGTAATTTACATAGCCTTTAAGTGGTATAGATCAGATGTAAATCCAGGTCTTCCAGACCTAAAAGCCAAACGCATATATAAGAAACACAACTATGACGGTAATAGGACTATGATACTCTGATTTTTTGAAGTTATTCACTATAGATTGGAAACAACCCACTTTAATGGAGTCTGAATTTATACTTGTCAGTAGTAAACCTTTTGACTCTGGCATTTTGTCTCAAAGCAGTAAAACAACCAATAGATTTAGTCAACTTATTTGTTGAGAGAATAAATGAAAATAGTTGTCTGACATTGTAAGAGTAAATTAGACTTTTATTGATGAAATTTTCAGTTTTCAAGTCTCTGGATTAATAGAAAAAAATTTTTTTTGATAAGAAGTAAAGCACTTCCTAACCGAACGTAAACCAATGAAAGCAGGATCACACTGAAATCTAAGAGTTGGAATATTCTTGCAGCAATGAGACACTGCATGGTGAGCATGTACACAGTATTTGATGCTGAGGTGTGGAGTCTCACCACTACTTAGGCAAAACTGGAAAAGGATTTTAATAAAGGCGGCATATGGCATAGACAGTGATGGCAGAGTTTGGGCAAAGTCTGAAAATGGAAGAAGAGACAATGCAGCAAAGTGAAAAATTGAAAGATAGTTTTGAAAAATATAGTTATGAGAGAAAAATAAAAATGCATCAGGAACAGTACCTGTTTTTTAGTCACAGTCTTTTAAGAGTTCTTTGAAATATCAACAGGTAAAATTACACAGAAATTTAGCACTGTGTCTCTTAAGGAATGGGCCAATTTTCTTTTAGTAATTTGTTTAAGTTTAGAATAAATATGAACTGATATTTTGGAGCCTTTTCATTTTAGGTTGATGATGCACTGAGCTCTTGAGATAGAGAATGAAGATGACTTTTTAGCTGAAATTATTCCCCCTCAGGCATTGTAAAAAGGCAATGGAATACATTTTAACAAATTAGCTGCTTAAAAGAAGGAAATAAAAAGACCCTAGGAAAAACATGATTTCCTCTTAAGAATGAACTTTTTACTTCTAAATGTTCAGAATTTAGATTGTGAAGTATCTTGTCAAGAAAAATTATGTTGTCAAGTGATGTAAATGCTATTATCCACTATATACAGTAGTACCCACTTCTCCTTGATTTCAGTAACCCATGGCCAGCTGTAGTCCAAAAATATTAAATGGAAAATTCCAGAAATAAATAATTCATAAATTTTAAATTGCACACTATTCTGAGTAGCAGAATGAACTCTCGCTCCATCCTTCTCTGTCCCACCCAGGACACGAATCAGCCCTCTGTCCAGCATGTGTACTTTGTATACACTACCAGTCTGTTAGTCACTGAGAAACCATCTCCGTTCAGATTAACTCTTGGTATCGTAGTGCTTATGTTCAAGTAATCCTTATTTTACTTAAGAATGCCCCCAAATCCATTCACATAACTTTTGTTACTATATATTGTTATAACTGTACTATTTTATTATTGCCGTTAAACTCATACTGTGCCTAATTTATAAATTAAACTTTATCATAGGTGTGTATGTATGTATAAGAAAGAACATAGTATACATAGGGTTTGGTACTATGTGAAGTTTCAGGCATCTAATGGGGGTCTTGGAACATATCCCCTGAGGATAACGGGGAGCTAGTGTATTTTTCTGATCTTCATATACTTCTGTTTGATTTCTTTTCTATTTCTTTTTAAAGCCATCATTGCATTTTGAGAGCATCACCTTTCTTAAGGTTTAAGTTGTGCAAAGAATATGTTACTACACATTGTAGTTGCATTTCATGTTTTAATTCTGGGGTGATATTCAAAATATTAATTCAAAATATTAATTATGAGTACCAACCAACCAGTGGACACCATCTACTGTGCTGTACCAGATACACCTACTGGCTGTGGTATAGCTCAGTCCACCCTTTTACTGAATCACAGTATTCTGTGGTAATTTGATTATAAATAAGATGAACCAGTTTAGAACTTCAATCTTCATGAGTTGCTCAAGTAAGTCTTTTCTTGGTTATAAGCAGATGAGTTTATTCTAGCTACATGAAATATATTCTCCTTTTCTTCTTTTCTTTTATACATGGACTGAAATGATAATTCATTAGACAATGAAGAACTAGACAGATAATGTGCATCAGGCAATTTGAAAATTGTTTGAATGATGTATAATCATGTAATTTCCATTAAATATGGATTCCAGCATTCAAGTTTTTCATTTCAGAATCTTAGATAATCTTTGAACAAGGGATTCACATGGTAAAAAGAAATCCTGAGAAATTACGCAGGATTGGTGTCACTGTTTATAAAATGTTCCATTTTTCTTTCCTCTCATAAAGACTCTGGAATCTGTGGGATCTTTGTAATTCGTAAAAATATTCTTTTGAGTGGACATACTTTGCTTTGCAGATTTCCAGAGAAAATTAGATTGAAGTTATGTAATTTCCATTTTTAAACACGTTTTGAACTTGAACTTTTTTTTTTAAAGGATGCCAGGCTGTCTATTTCATTTCTTAAATACACAATACATTTCATCTGGCTTGGTTTCTATTACCCACAGTCATTAATAATGTTCAACCGCTAGTTTTCAGGTCACTTTCTCACTGTGTTATCTTCTGTATTATAATTCTTCATTTTGGACTCCAAGACTCTTCCCTTGTTTCAGACTGTTATTAGAATGTTAGGAACTAGATGGCACTTGTAAAGTCAGAACAAGACAAAGAATTAACTTTCAGTAGGAATTAATTGAGTTTGCACATAAAGAAATACTTTTAGTACATATAGCATATAGTTCTGTAAACATTGGATAAAGAAGCAATTTAAAAAATCATTTAGGAAAAAATGGGTTCCAAATCAAAGAAAGATGTTAAGTAGACAAAGTTTATTTGCTTGTCATAGTTCATTTACCTTAATAAGTTCCTTTTTTCTTGTAGGTTATGACTTTTGTTCTGAAAGGAATAACTGCATGGACAATTCTGTCTGCAGAAATCTGAATGACAGGGCCGTTTGTAGCTGTCGAGATGGTTTTAGGGCTCTTCGAGAGGACAATGCCTACTGTGAAGGTAATCCTTGTAATGATGTGTAGCTCAGCTGTATAAATTTCCTAGGATTACTGCATGCAAAATTTATTAATTTCCCAGGTTGTCAAGTTGATGGGCCCATTAAAAGCAGTGAATTTAATTTGAAGCATATTAATCAGCTAAAAATAATTATCTTTCAAATTAAAGTTTTTCAGCTATCTGCGATATGTCAGACTAATAAGTTAATATGGCTGGTTTCTTGAATTAGAACAATACTCCCACTGTGAAATTGCTTTTTTTTTTCATAATTAGATATTCAGATAGTTCGCATATTGACATGATTACTGTGGCTTGCAGTTAGAATTGCAGTCAGATTTTTCCAGACAGTGTTGTGTAACAAAGGCAATCAATTAACAAGAAGATAAAGTGCCCACTGCTATTTTTGTTTGCTAGGGTAAGTAATCTCAGTAGCTGTATTCATGCTCTGTGGTATTTAGTAAATAGCTCCACTGGAGTAAATGGTATCCTAGTTATTCTTTTTAATCTAACTAATATTTAAAGTAGTTTATTCTCTCATGGAAATAGTCCAAATACAGTGAGGAGGCCCTTGGCATTCATAAATACTGTGACTTTAATTATTCATGAAGATCCTAGAAGTCCATGAAATGTAGTAACTTATAATTTTCCTGAACCATAGATTTGAATCATTCTCAGGAATTGTGTGACTAGCTAGTGGATCTTACAAATAAGAACACTAATGTGGTGGTGTTTGGGATTTGAAGAATTCTAGACTTACCTTTTTCAAATGTCAGGAATGTGTCATCGGTACCGAGAGACAGAAAACCTCCAAGGTATAAACAGGTGGTCTAAGTTTAGTTACACAGTGATTTATTGGCCCTCAGGAAACCAATTTCTGTGGTTTCACTTAGCTTTTTAAAGATTTTTTTCTGCTTTAAAAATTATTATTAATTTTTTAAATTGACATTTTCCCAAAGTATTTCTTTAAATGCTTCTGATTCAGTTCTGAAGAGACCATTCCATTTTTGCCGAAGGAAGGGTTTATGGCTCCCATTCCGCATTCATAATGCAGATTTATTTAAAATTCTTCCCTTTGAAAGACTTTATAAGAAATGGACTTAAATTTAGTTAGTAAAATAATGTATTTTTCATTATAATATTTAAGATCTCTAATATGTAATAAGCCCCACTGATATTGTTAATGTGATACCTTCTTTTGAATCTTAATTTTATGATAATTATTTTGAGCTGCTGCTTTTGTTCTTGTTAAGTATACTCACTCATGTAATAAATATTTAGTAAGCACTTACTTACTGTATACCAAGTACTTTTTAGACACCATTTAGTACTTTTGAGTAGTAAATGGTGAATAAGACTAATAAGCTTCCTGTGCTCAGGAGCTTACGTTCTGGAGGAGACAGAGAATGAGTGGGTAACCTTAGAAACAGAGAAGGCAGTTTTAGGTAGTAATAAATAATAGAACAAAAACAAAAAAGGATGATGTGATAGAGATTGATTATGGATTAATTTAGACGGGATGGTCAGGGAAAGCCTCTGGACCCAGAGCAGGGAGAGTTGACATTTTTCTTGAGAATTGATAATAAGGAAACAGCATAGAAAGATCTGGAACAGCATTTCGACCTGAAGGAATAGCAAGCATAAAGACCCTAAGTGGGAACTAGAACTTAGCTGTTCTAGAAACAGAAAGAAGGATAATGTGGTGGTGCAGTCAAGTCAGAAGAGATACAGTTGGAGAATTAGGCAGGGTACAGATAATGTAGCGAGGCATGTAAGGATTTTAAGTTTGTCTTGAGTAAGGGAATGACATATTCAGATTTGTATTGTAAAGGATAGCTCTGGCTGTAATATGTTAGATGAACTATAGGGTTGGACGTGATAGAGAGAACAGAATTGTAAACAAAAAGACCATTTGAAAAGTTATTATAATAGTCTAGTCAAAGATATTGGTGGTCTGGAATAAGAAAGTGATAAAAGTGGTAAAGAGGAGGAAGCATGTTCATGGTATATTTTGAAAGTAGAGCCAACGATACTTGTAGATAGTTTATTGTGGAGGAGAACTGAAGAGGGGTCAGGGGAGTCAAGGTTTGGAGTTTGAGCAACATACAGATGGTGTTGCCATTTATTGAGATAGTAAAGAGTTCAAGAGAAGAGGGCAGAGATTTATATTACTCAACAACATAACTATTGAACATAGTTTAATCTCAAAGATGAGATAACTGTTTTTATCTACAGGTTTATTTTCAGTACAAATTAGCAGCTCTCTTTCCCACCCTCAATGGGTCATACTGAAAAATGGTTTTGTAAATTTCTTTATGTTATTTATTTTTCATTTAAAGATGTAATCTTCAAAAGTTAAGAAAATGATGGAAAAACTTATTATAGAGATCTTGAATTTTTATATATGTGAAGACTTCTAATATTATATCTTTTGTTATTCATGTTAACAGGTTTTACAGTATTCTGATCAAAATTTGGCTTTCCTTTTCATTTTGTTATTGTTGCTAACTTTAAGGATGTTTTGACTTCTTAGAAGCAACATTTAAAAAAAATTTGTGCTGTTGTACATGTTATCTATTACCTGGTCTTATGGAATTCTGGTTGTCTAAGAAATTAGACTTGTCATTGTATGTAAAAATAAGCTAGTGATAATCTGTAAAGTAATATAAATTTTATTTACTAAATCTATTTGGTTGTTTTTATGATTTGACTGTAATTCAGACTATTGATTTTTACTGTAGTTTACTGAGTCAGAGTTAAAATGGCACTGGTAAAATGTTGAAGTTCATTTATTCATTTGGCAAGTATTTATTGAATACCTACATTATTCAAGGCTAGGCTAGAGGTGAAACGGTAAATAAGATATACATGACTGATAATTCCCAGGCAAGAAATAAACATAATAAGATAATAAACAGATCATTACACAAAAGAGCATTTAATTGCCCTTGTGTCAAATGCCCTGAAAGAGAAATAGGTTAACGGGGGGTCTTATCTGGATGAGTGGTGGTGCTTGAAGAAAAGAGGTATTTTTTCTTGATATCTGAAGATTAAGTAAAATCAGCTAGGCACATATGTAAGGGTTGGAAAGAAGGGAATTTCCTAGGTGGAAGAATCAGAATGTCTAAAGGCCTCCAAGTGGAAAGAAGTACTTTCTAAGAAAAGAAGGAAGACAGAGAGCAAGGAAGACATGCCCGATAATGGAAGCAGGGCTTTGAAGGGCATGGTGAAGACTAAAGTTTTCACTAAGAGCAAGGGGAAGCCAATGAGAGGTTTTACGAGGAGGAGTGCCACGATCACATTTGTTAAGGCAGAGATGGTGGTGGTGTCCTATGTGCTAAAGAGTTCTAGCAAAGCACCAGAAGTTAGGCAAGGGGTATGGAACAACTTGCTCCTTACAGCCCTCTGAAGGAGCCAACTCTTCCACACCTCGATTTCAGACTGTTAACCTACAGAACTGTGAGACAATTTCTGTTGCTTAAGCCACCAGTTTGTGGTACTCTCTTCTGATAGCCCTAGCAAACTAATACAATCTGCCAGAAACACCTTTTGCTTTTTGGTCTAACTGTCCATGATTTAATTATCCTTCTAGACTGCTTAATTTTTATTTTTATTTTTATGAGATTTTCTTGATGAATTAAATGCACATAGATTTAATTTCTCAAATCTAAATTTTATCTGCCTGAAGAATTAGTACCGTATTCAATACTGATTTATATTCAATTGTCCAGTTGTAACTTACTTAATTAAATGCTATGTTATTTATTAAGGGATTCATATATATGAGTTTGTATATGTTTCTCCTACCTGTAAGTATCTTGTGGTCATAGGCTGTTTATTTTCCTTGAATTCTCCCAAACTTCTAAAATAGAGACAGACAAGTAGAGTTTAAGAAATACTTGTGTATTGATGGTTTGAAATGCTTAGATATGTTGAATAGATGGGCACTTTTAGGCTACTTCATCACTAAAGAATTATTCAGGACAAGCATTGAACTTATTAAATTGTGTTGATATTGCATAAGAAAGTCTAATTGTCATATTGATTTTTATAACCAAAAAGAGATTTAGTTGTTTTGAATTGGTATGTATTGGCCTTAAAAATTATTTTGAGTAGTGCAAGAAAAGAAATTTATTCATTTATAACAGTCATTATTTGTTAAATTATGTGTGTACTGATAAATGGTATGCAAATTAAAGACTACAAATCCCAGAAATTTTTACATCTCCATTGTTGCTTTTACTAAATACTCTTGTTTTTACTTAAGATTTGAATTATGTCTACATTTACAAACCAACTAGAATATCCAGTGTCTGGCATGTAAAAGGTGCTTAATAAATGCTGGCTGAATGTGGAGATTAGAATCTTAATAAACATTTTGTTTAACACCTGCTATGTGCCAGGCACAGCGCACCTTCAAATGTAAATTATAAATTATCATATTTAGATATTCAGTTCAAACGTATTTTCTTTCCTTTTCCGACCCATCATATCAAAAGAAACACTGTCTCCTCCCATCCCATTTCTGTCTTTTCAGTGCAGTCCTTTAGCTAATGATATCTTTTCTACCTTTATTCTTGTTCTTTGTTTCAGGAGATTCTAGCCCCTGTACAAAGTAATGTGAACTTAACTCTTAATGGAAATATGTAATTTTTCTATTTTCCTATTTTTTCCTTCTTTCTTGCTATTGTTTATCTATATATATATACACACTTTTTTTTTTTTTAAACCCACCA
The DNA here is from genome assembly GCF_000325575.1 of Pteropus alecto. NCBI lineage: Eukaryota > Metazoa > Chordata > Mammalia > Chiroptera > Pteropodidae > Pteropus > Pteropus alecto. The sequence goes on from NW_006439717.1 coordinate 4,289,123, forward strand.
ACTACTAATAACCATGCGGTTCTTTGGCAACACTTAAAACGCCTTCTACATACAACATCTTATTTCATCCAGCAGTCCTATGGTGCAGGCTTTATTATAATCTCCTGTTTTGGAGAGCTTGGAAATCAAATAATTTGCCTAAAATAATTTACCCAGACAGCAAACAGTAAACTCAGGGTTCAAATTCATGTCATCTATCTTTAATTCAGTGTTTTTTTAATCTTTACTACTTTTAATTTACTTATTAAACACCTAATCTAATTCTTATTTTTTAAATTAAAGTAGCATGCAGATTTTTTCTTTAGAAAATGTTTTTTAAAGCAATTAACTGGCTTTAAAAATTGAATGTTTCTGAAAAGGGAAAAAAAATCTCTAGCCTATCCAGAAAGCAGCTCATTAGCATTACAGACCATGGTTAATAACTTACACAGGAGGACAACAGGAAAACAAACTATCTTTCCTAATTGTCCTTCCCTTCCTTCCTTTTCTCACTTAGTCATTCCTTCTTTTTTTCCTCCCTCCCTCCCTTCCTCCCTTCTTTTCTCCCTCCCTCCCTCCCTTCCTCCCTCTCTCCTTCCCTCTCTTCTTTCCTCCATCCCTCCTTTCTTCCTTCCCTTTCTTCCTTTCAGCTTCCTTCCTTCCTTCCTTCCTTACTTCCTTCCTTCCTTCCTTCCTTCCTTCTCAGCTGCTTGCCTCTTCACAACAAATTAATTTAGTGATGAATTCCTGACATAACCAGTATCTGCATATCATTAACTACAGAATATAGGACTAATCTGAGAGGATTTGTTTAGGAGTAGATGAGTGATAGCCTCACAGAATTGCTCCAAGAGATATGAAGGGTAAGATGTAGAATGAGCTCAATTTTCCGATTGTAAACCCAGCATACAAGTCCCCAGTGGAGCTAATGGGAGGCCTGCTTAATCAGAGTAGGGATAAATAACCAGAGGACTGAGCCCTGTGGGATTAATTAGAGATTTCTAGCAGACACTGTAGCTTTCAAAATATGGTTAATGATGCACTCTCTGTGGTGTGTTATGATAGAGTTCCTTAAATAAAAAAAAAAAAATCCAAGGATATTGTATTAATGAGGATTCTCCAGAAAAACAGAAGCAATCGGACATACAGCAGTCCTCTCTTATCTGCAGTTTCACTTTCTGTGGTTTCAGTTACCCACAGTCAACCGTGGTTTGAATATATTAAATGAAATATTCCAGAAATAAACAATTTATGCATTTTAAATTGTGCACTATTCTGAGTAACGTGATGAAATCTCACATTGTCCACCTGATCCCATCCTGGACACAAATCATTCGTTTATCCAGTACCTGCCCATTAGTCACTTAGTAGCCTTCTTGGTTATCGGATCTACTGTCACAGTATCAAAGTATTTGTGATCAGATAACCTTTATTTTACCTAATAATAGCCCCAAAGTGCAAGAGGAGCTATAAAGTACATTCTTTAAGTAAAAAGGTAAAAGTTCTTGGCATAATAAGGAAAGAAAGAAATTGTATGCTGAGTTTGCCAAGAATAAATTTTTATCTGCAAAATTGCCTAATTTGTAAGTTAAATTTTATCATAGGTGTGTATGTATAAGGAAAAAATCATAGTATATATAGGGTTTGCTACTATCTATGGTTTCAGGTGGGGACTACTGAGTGTAAATAAATAGATATAGATAGATGGGGAGGGATTATAAGGAATTGGTTTATGTAATTATGGAGGCTGAGAAGTCCCAAAAAATGCTGTCAGCAAGCTGGAGGCCCAGGAGAGCCGATGGTGATGATGTAGTTTCAGTTAAGTCCAAGGGCCTGAGAATCAAGAGAGCAGATGGTATAAATTTCCAGTCCAAGGGTAGAAGACCAATGTCCTAGCTAATTAGTTTGGCAGGTAAAGTTTTTCTCTTACTCAGCACTTTTGTTCTATTCAGGTCTTTGATTGATTGGATGAGGCTCACTCACATTAGGCCTGGCAATCTGCTTCACTCAGTCTACCAATTTAAATATTAACCTCATCCAGAAGCACCCTTACAGACATACTCAGAATAATGTCTGGCTAAATGCCTGGTCATCTTATGGCCTAGTCAACCGTTATAGTTATAAATTAAGAAAAAAAAAGAAGAGCAAAAGCATTTCTGATGTTTCCAAATATATATTGGCCTTTTAATGTCATCATCTATCCATCCAACCAAGTGAAAAAGTTATAATATAAAAGGGTTTTCAGAATTAATAATGATATATGAAAACATTAAAGTATTTTTTAGGCATCAAGGAACATCTATTTAACATGTTTACAATGCTGAGAAAATAATGTTTGTTTTGTTTTATGAAAATCATACCTTCTCTAATTGAGGAGTTTTGATGCGAGAAAGTTCTGAAAATCCTTATCAAGTGATGCAGACAAATTTGAACTTGTATTAGCAGTTCTTCTGGGCTCGTTCATTATTTACTCTCTGTGATACTTAAGCTTTCTCTGACTCAAAAACAATTTCCATTCATTTGTAACCTTGAACACTATTAAGATATACAAATCAGAGAAAAATGGCATTATTTTTTTCTTTGAAGTTAAGGTCTCCTCTGATTTGAAAGAAGGACTTTAAATTTTTAAAATCAAACCTAATAAAGATGAAATTTCTCTAAATTTTTTCTTAGGCATAGTTTTTCATGCAAAGGAAGTTGAAGAAGTAGTCAAGGCGACCCATATACTATTCTTTTGAAGCAAAACACCATAGTTGTATGACTTTTATGGTCAGCTGATTTCCCCCTCCTTACCAAAAAATACACTTCTATAGAAAATACTCATAAGTCTATTGGAGTTCATGAACACTTTGGATGCTGTATAGAGAAATCATAAATCAGTCATAATTAATGATATATCTATGTATTAAATAGGATTAAGAACAAGCACTTTTCTCTGAGGTGAATCTATAGACTCTACCTGGGATTTTGATTTATGATTGGCTTCCATCATTAGATTTCATATAAAGAATCTGTGTTCAGCATTCATTTATTAACAGTATTTCTTGAGCATATACTATGCCAGGCCTTTAGTGGGTGCTGGTCATATAGCTGTGAGCAAAACCCATTAAGCCCCTGCTCTCAGGGAGCTCACTTTCTAGTGGAAGTAACATTTAAAATCTGTGCTCATTTTCCAAATGCAGATGGAAATGAGAATTCTGATTAATGTTTTTGTGCTTTGTTAAAATAAGTAGTCCTGATCTTTATACACTTTTGGCAGTTTTTTAAGATCTTACTATTCAATATGCTGGTCCAAGGCACAGCAATTTAAGTCATCACCTGGGGGCTGATTAGAAATGCGGAGTCTCATACTTTATCTCAGACCTACTGAATCAGAATCTGCTTGTTAACAAGATCTCCAGGTGATTCCTATGCATAGGAAAATTTGAAGAATACTGGTTTAAGACACAGAGTTTATTAATTTATCATCTTAATGATTTGGTAGCTAGCCAATGTTTTTCAGTTACAAGCTCAACTGGAGAGGAATTTTAGTGTTCACCATCTCGGTTTATTTTCATCAGGATACAATTTGGTTTCTTCAATGTGATTTTTTACGGTGTGATTCAAAGTGCCTCAAAATCACTGAGGAGTTTGTTAAAAATGCATATTCTGAGATTCAACTTTAATTCTGCTTAGGTAAGTTAGTGTTGGGTCTCAAAAATCTGCATTTTTACAAGCCTCACAGCTGATTATGCATATTAAAATTTGAAAAGAACCATTCTAATAATCTATATTGATATCCTTCTAAAAATAAATTTTCAAAAATTGTTATTATGTTTTAGTCTTTAGTTAATGTGCTGCCTAGAAAGATGAATTGTTGAGTCTTGTGTGGTCATATATTCCTGTGTGTCGCAGTGGTATTACTTTAAACCAGGGTTTCTCACTTGGCACTATTGACATTTAAGACTAAATAATTCTTTGTTGTGTGTTTTGTGCTGTCCTGTGTATTTATGATGTTTAGCATCATCCCTGGCCTCTACCCCACTAGATGCCTGTAGCACACCTGTGTCTATACTCCCACTCCTAGTTGTGATAAGCAAATATGTCTCCAGACATTGTCAAATTTCCTCTGGAGGGGAAAATTGCTCCCGGTTGAGAACCATTGGTTTAAGCTAAGTAAAGGATAAGAACATGGCTATATGTGAGCATGATACCTACCCCCATTGTCTGTTGTATTACTGATTCTCTTGAGGGCTTTTGGTTTCATGCCAAGAATGAAGAGAGGTTTATGTACAAGCATGTAATGGCTGCCTGGCTCTTTGGGCTCGTTTTACACCGAATGGGAGAGACATAATGTGATGATGGGGAAGGGCAGGCATTAACTCATATTTAGGACATAAACAACACTACCATAGGGCCTGGATACCAAAGAACAAAACAAAATTAGAAGAACCTTTTTTTTCTATTTTTGAGTAGCCCCGAACATGCTATGAAGACTGAAGGAGGTGCTGTGTGGTGTCCCAAGAGTTTGTAGCTTTCGGGATGGGAACTTCCTTTAAATTGACAAAAGAAGAACACAGGAATATGTCCTAGCTTAAGCAGAGACTTAGAGAACATAGAAAAGGCCTAGAGGGTGCCCAGGACAGGGTAGTGGGCAGTGATACTAAGTATGTGTTGATTTATTTCTGAACCCATAGAAACTCTCAGGGTACATTCAGGAGTAATTGGAGAGATGTTAAGGGAAGCCTCAGATTCATCAGCAAACAAGGAAATTTGCATCCATACTTGGTAGTATTATTGAATTTCTGGTATGATTTTGAGCTTTGTTTGGCCCATTATTTTCACCAAATTGCTTCCCTTTGCATTTCTTTGTAGTATGACATGATGGAAACATTTGCTGCCAACAAGTATTTACAATTGTCATCCTTTTGCTAGTCAATTGTGTCAATGCTGAAAAGTAAATAAGAACCAATACTTATTTTGTACATACTCCTTGGACATGAAGAGTCATCTTGGTATTTGGATGGATACTTTGCAGATTTATATGTGCAGCCATCTATCATTATATATTTTTAATACATGTCAGAAGAGATTTTGGGATTTAATAGACAAATGCATATAAATGTTTATATGGATCAAATGAAAATCTTTCCATGTTTGACAAATGGGGGCAGTTGTGATGTTATGGAAAGAACATTTCACAAAAGACTTGCATTTTATTCTTACCTCTGCTATTTAGTAACTGTGGGAACTTATGCAGATCACTTAATATCTTTGAGCATCAGTCTTCTCGTCTATTAAATGGGGAGAATTTGTCTCATGAGGTTGTTGGAGCAGTGGAGGTTAAATAAGATTATGTGAAAATGCCTTCCAGAAAAATAAATTCTTGATAAAAATTTGTTAAACCTGTATTTATGATATATATTTATTATTAATAGTGTGTCAGTCAATTCATGCAACATGAATTTGTTTTGAGAGCTAAGATATTACACCATTAGTTTATTGGAAACTAGAGGTAACAATACTCTTAGAGTTTATATGATGATATTATCTTATATTTTAAGCCAATTATAATAAGGTCTTCAGCTTCTTCAGTAACTAAGTTACCATGGTTTATTTCCAGAACCAAACCTACTTTATGCCAAATTCCTTTCCAGTCTGAATAATATTCTAACCAGTTCTTTGATATAGAGTATGTATAATTCATCCTCATTTTGCAAATTATATGATGAGACTTTAAATGTAACCATAAGAATTCATATTATTTTTTGGTAAATGTGTAGCAGATTAAAATACTTGATAATTACATATACATGTACTTGTTTATTATTATTAGGAAGAAAACATCTGCTTAAACAATTCATTTTAAATTAATTGCAGATGTTTTAGGTGAAGCAGCAGTTTATTATCATTTTTTCATTAGGTAAATGAAAATTAATTTTTTAAAAAAGCCACCTCCCTGGAAAAGAATCCATTTGCAGTGACATGAGGCATCATATGTTTAACAATTTTTAATAATTTAATTGATGGAAAAGTCTTTTTGCAACTCCATTAAGTTTAAGGTCAAGTATAACTTTATAACTTAGATATTAAATTATAAATACCAACTCTATCTTGCCTTTCAAGAATTTCAAGTTATATGTTCTAGTTATATTTGTCGAAAGTGTAAAAGTGAATTAACAAATGCTAGCTTGAAATGAAACACAACTGTTAACATTTCTTGTACAATTCTCTTCCTTCTTTTGTGTATTCATTAGCTTTCAAAAGGAAGAACCAACTCCAATGTAAAATAAAATTGCATTAAAGACATCTGATAAAAGTCTTGGAGATAGGCAATGGAAATTTGAAAATGATTAATGTCAGGAAAACAGTATAGCTAGAAATATATCAGGATTGCCTAAATAAAACAAATCCAACTTTGATTCAGTGGTCCTAAGGTTATGTTTGGAATCTTCTGTGGAAAAAAATGTGATACTGTGAAGAAAAATTAAATGACATGGTCAAAGCAACAGGCATTGGAGTAAATGTTAGTTTCAGTATTAATATTATGAATAGAAGTAGGAATACGTTTTTAAGAGACAATAGCCGTGGATTGTGGGAAGCAGTTAGGCACAAATTGAAGGTGACATTGAAAAGTGAGAAATTTGAGTTATGTGATGGAGAAGGACTTGACGTGTTTAGGCAAATGACTATTCCTGAGCATAAAGAGCCCATGTGTTTAGACATGGATAGTTAGGAAACTGGTGCTGCCTTTAATAAACATGAAACATTTGTTAAGAGGCAAGCAAGCACATTATGGGTCTAAATTACACCTCATATTCATTGGTATGATATAAAAATAGATCTCTGGGACTTTAATAATACATAAGAATATTTCCATCTCTACTTTTTATTCCATCTCCCTCAAGTGATTTTTCTTTAATACGAAGAAATTTTTACAGATTGTTCATATCCTTATAAGAATGTGACGGTGAAGAAATGGGTCTGACATTGTAGAACATATACGTTTATTTATACTGAGTTGTTGTGAGGTCATGCTTCCTAATCAACATTAAACATTAACATTGTCAAATTTAGCAGTGCAATTAGTCAGTGATTCATATAAAAGTAAGCAGCTGGAAATTGGAGTGGCTCCATATCGTTTTTGAAAGCACTGATGTAATGTTTAGATTAAGCTAATAACTCCGATTGGGCAGCAATTTAAATATTGTAATGACTGAAACCCTTGTTTTTGGCAAAATAAATATATATTTATTAAATTAGCTTTTAATATTTAGAAATATTAATCTGCCTTCTTGGAAAAAATGCTGTTCAGCTTGATGAATTTTCAAATTCAACATGACGAGGCAATCTTTCAAATTTGTCTGTTTCTCGGTTTCAAGAAAGATGGATTCAGCCAAAACAGCTTACTAACTAGCTATGAATAAGCACAGACAAAAAGTGCAGAAATAGAGACAGATGGCATTCCCATGGTCCAAGAGGTTGGGGAGACATTGCGGAGAAATTGAGACTTCAGCTGGGCCTTAAAGAGTGAATCCAATTTGATTGGCAGAGAAAAGAAAGCAAAGAGAAAGAGAAAGACATGTTTTGGAGTCTGTCTGCAACAGGAAGCTAATATCCAGGAGTTAGTACATTAAACTGCAAAGATAGGGACCAGATTGTGGAGGAACAGTAGGTTATATGGAGTGATTCTACTCTAGATTTGCCAGCTACTAGCTTATAGCAAACATTTGGGAAACTTCTCAAATTCGAATAGGTTCCTTGGCTGTGAAAAGGAGTAACTCTATCTGTTCTGTGTAGTCATAGGGTTATTGTGAGAATTAAGGGATCATTCATGCGAACATGCACTGTAAAAATCAAAGTGTTATAAAAATGTTAAGTGGTGGATCTTTACAACTGTGCGTGCATGGTTACCAACCCTGTGTGCTGTACTCTGCTTGGTAATTTTGCTATGCATCCCAGCTTCAGTTTCCTCTCATCTTCTACTATGATTATTTCACACCTTCACCATTCCCTGTAAACCCTTGACTCTATACCCATTCTCTTATTCTCAGCAGATACCTTCTTTACCAACAGAACAAAAACAGTAACTTTCTCATCATCCTCTTCCCATTACATAAACCGACATGCTTCACATTGACCCTTTCTTCCTTCTCCCTAGTCTTAATAGATACCACTCCTAGGAGTAATGGGTCACTCTGAGTTCTGAATCTCACCTCTTCCTGCCTTCAGAGGAAACTTGCCCACCTGTTATCACCACTTTCTGTTTGTACCTTCCCATTAACATTTAAATATGCTCAAGTTTCTGCCTTAAGCTTTTGTGTTATTGCCCCTCTTCCCCTTTATTAAGAAATTTAGCCAGATTTCTTAAAGGTGTAATCTGTTTTCACTGTCTCAATTTCTTCAAGTGAGACATTCTCCTTATCCCACTTTAGTGCAGAGTTTCCATCCCATATTCCCTCCAAATTACTCTCACCAAGGTCACTGATAACTTCTATATATTGTTAAATCAGGCATCTAGGCAGCAATTAATGCTACTGATCATTTTCTTCTTCAAACACTTATTTACCTTGTCTTCATGATACTACATTGTATTGATCAGAGTTGCAAGCACTCTGACAGTTTAAGCAGAAAAGGAACATGTTGAAGGGTGTTAGGTGGCTCACAATACATGTGGGAGGACATGTTTAGATTCACCCAAGACAACACCTATCACACCTGGGTACGAATCCTGCTACCTCTGTCCCTTAATATCAACACCACAACTCACACAAATATTGCATACTTCTCGCTGATGACACCCAGGACTGGACTTCAGAAGCTATGTCACTGCTGCTACACTAAGTGCTGAATACCTTCTCCATTACGGCTACTAGATTTTACAACCTTGCTTCGTCATGAGTTCTCTTCTTTTTTTCCTTTTTCTTTTTTTTAAATTAAGTTTATTGAGGTAACATTGGTTAATACAATTATATAATTTTCAGGTGTACATCATAATTTGACATCTGTATATTCTATTGTGTGTTTACCACCCAAAGTCCAGTCTCCTTCAGCTACCATATATTTGATCCCCTTTACACACTTCACCCTCCCACTATCCCCTTATATTTGATCCCCTTTACTCCATCTACCTCCCTCCTCCTACCCACTCTCTAAGCTCTGGTAACCACTAGTCTATAGTCCATGTCCATGAGTCTCTGTTTGTTTGTCCTGTTCATTTGATGCCCTTGATTGGCAGTCCTAGGTTGCATGCCTATGTACTAGCTGACAAGTACACTGAAGATTTGAGTTGTGACTTCTTTCTTGAGAAGATGAGGATTTCCCCAAATATAGAAGGTGAGTTGAAAAGGTGATAGTGACATTTGTCTACCCACAACACACTTCTAGTTTTGCCATTACCTCTCTGAACAATCTTTCTTAGGCTCCTTTCTATACTTGTCCCTCTTAAATGCCAAAGTTTGCTCCATCCTAATTTTTTTTCTTCATTCTGTGCCCTCTCCCTAGGTGACGTTGTCTAACACCATGACTTTAATTACCTTCTCTGTGCTAAGGACTCCAAAATCTTGACCTCCAGCCTTGTCTTCTGTCTTGAGCTCTAAGACTACATATCTAACTGCCTCTTAGATATTTCTTCTTGGATATGTTATAAGTACCTCAAATTCAAAATGTCTGCATTCGTACTTCTCTGTCACCCAAATGTATTCCTCCAGTTCCCCACAGTAAAGATCTACCCAGTTGTTAAGAAAGAAGGATGTTATCACTGAGAGGTCCCTTTCCTCATCTGCAGGTATTCAGTCAGTCCCAGTGTGCAGTCAATTAAGATTATATGCATGTGTGTATGTATGTGTATATGTATATGTATGTATGTGCATATATATATATTTTTTCTAATCTGCCAGACTCTCTTCAGATTCAACTAGAATATACTGTCACAGATACAGGAACCTAAATCACTAAGTAAGCTTCCTTCTAGCTTTCAGTTTTGCTCTTCTCTAATCCATTCTCTACCTTGCAATTAAAAAGATCTTGTTTAGAAACTCATGTCATCTCATTCCCCTGCTTAAACACCCTTCAGAGGAGGCGCATATGCACGTGCACACACATACACACACACACACACGCACACACGTACCCATGCATGTGCTTATATGGGGGTAGAGTGTTTCTGGAAGTTTGCACAAGAAACGCATAACAGTGGTTATCTCAGGGATTAGGAGTGGGAGAACTGAGTGGCTAAAGGTCAATCTTACTTCTATTGTGCACTCTGTTGTATCTTTTAAATTTTATACCATATGCACATATGATGTATTAAAAATTGATTTTAAAAAACTTTAATAGATTACCATTGATCATGAGATGTCAGACTCTTTCACTGGGTTTGTAAGATCTCCACACAAACAGCTTCTGCTTACTACATTAGCCTCATCGAATGTTTTGCTTTTCTTTGAATATATTGAATTCTCTCAATTTCCAGCATTTGCACATGGTTCCCTTGTTTGAAATACTCTCTTCTTTCCCATCTCACCTGGCTAATTTTACTTCTTCTTTAGTCCTGTGTTTATATGTCACATCCTCTTGGAAGCTTACCTTGCCTGCAAAACTAGATTTTAAACTCTCACTTTTTTTTTTTCCAGATGGTGCTACCCTTATTAAACTCCCATAACATTTTTAAAATTATTATTTGTCTCTGTTGTCAGAAAGACTATAAGTTCTGCAAGGACAGATACTACAGCTGTCTTATTCAAGGCTATGCCATTGGTGTCTAAGTTAATATATTGTACATCGTAGGAATTCAGTAACTATTACATGCATAAACTACTCATGCTTTTGTTTCCTTTGCCCTTTAGTTTTCCAAATTAACTTATCAATCCCCTTAAGTATTATTTTATGATGCACTCTTAACCCTGTCTCAAATTTTTCTTCTGCATATATGTATATGTATATATTTTAATTCAAGAATCCCAAAGCTACGACTATTAAGAGTCATAAGAAGACTGATATAGCTTTCATTCTTCTTGAAGAATGTGCCATACAATGTACAATGAATGAATTTTTAAAAAACGAATGAAGGAAATACATGGCAGTTATTTTGAGATGCAAAAAAATGATGTATTAGTAATATATGATATATATAGTTTTAATACATAAATTAATATTTGATAAACATTAATGCCACTGACATTGAAACAGGATTACTGGCAATTCCTTTAAATGTTAGCTTATTTGTAAATGACATTTTAATTTATTCTTTACTGATTTTCACTGAGCAGCCTACTTATACTTGCAAATTTTTGATTTTGAAAAAATACTCTTATCTTCCCAAATGTTACTCAAATCTTATTCCAGAATTACGTTTCTCAGAACTTAGTCTTTTTCCTGGTTTATGAATTAAGTTACTGATCTCTTTGCCAACTTTGCCAAGACAGTTTTTCACAGCTGATGGGCCAAGACTAAGCAATAACCCATACTGATATGTATTATTCTTCAGTATGTGGATCCTTTCTGTTGAACTGCATGACTTCAAGATTTTATTGGCTGAGCAAGAAGGCATTAGTGTTCATTAGCATACTAATATAATCCTTTTACAGGGCAAAATTGAGATAAATGCTATAGCCTTAGAAATACACCATGCTTTTTTTTAAAAAATGGTATCAGTGACATTTAAAGCATTATATGGAAACGCTGGGTTGTGTGGCAGAAACACACAGAAGGAGCATCATGCCTGAGTAGCCACTGCCTCTAAGGTTAGTTTGGAGACCAATCTATAAGCCAGAACATTACTTTGGGACTTGGGGTCTGGAAACAGGGTTCTCATTATGATTGCCACTCATTAACAGTGTAAATTTGTGCTAGAGGGAGCTTTCAAAAACATAGATCTGAATCAATTAATCCTTTCCTAAAAGTGTTCATTTCATAGAGATGAAGTCCAAATTTTTTTATTTGGCTCACGAAAGTTTCATGATCTGATCCCTGCCACTGCTTTAATTTGTGTCTGGAATCTCTGTGCTTCCATTTCTTCAATTGCAAATGACTGGGGTTAGGTTAGATCATTTCTAAAGTTCCTTTCAGGTCTAAAAATCTATGGTTTTCAATAATTATAAAGTTAGCCTCAGCTTTCAGATAGGATAAAAGAGAATTTATAAATTTATAAATATCTATTTCTAAAAAAGATTAGTTTGAATTATCCTGAGGCAAGAAAAGTTGATCAAATATAAGAAATACAGTTTACTTCTGCTTTTTAAGTTTGGTTGATTATTACTGTGTATTCTACAAAAACCAGGAGAATCAGATTCTCTACTGCAACCACATAGATCATGTTCTCTTTGTTAGACTTGTAAAGTATGAGGGCTGGTAATGTCTTAGAAATGTCTGGCTTTTGCTTTTATAGATGATGAAATTAATGTCCAGAGAGATGAAATGTCTGTCAGGTTTATCATAGAGCCAACTACTAAAATCCAAGCTTCTTTTTTCCCATCGCAGTGTTCTTCCATTGTATAAGACTATTTCACCAAGATGGCTTATGTTCACTGTTCACATAAAAGCTCCTGTCTGAATAAATGCCTGGGCAATGTACTGGGAAGATAAAGGATTCACTCTGCCAAGTTGAGGTCCAGGTCAGACTAGTGAGAATAAAGATACTTATCTTTTTTTACTTCCAGATGAAAAGCCATGAAAAGATTCATCAATTCATTCAGCAGATATTTCGAGAGGGCTAGCCATTATTCTAGAACAAAGTCTCTATCCTCCTGAATCCTATATTCCAATATAAATAGACAACAAAAGTATTAACAAATAACTTAATAGGATACTTTCAGACATTGATAAGTAATATGGAGAAATTAGAGCTGAGGAGATTACTTTAGATTTAGTAACCACCTTAGACTTTTATTCATTCATGAACATTCTTCTCACCTTGATTATACCTCTCTTACCAACTCCACAATTGCATCATCTTACCAATTCTTGTGAGATTTATTTTTCTATGCCATTTCTCCATTCCCTTCTTCCAAATGCTTTAATGTCTTCATATCACCGCAAATAAATTCCCTTTCTTGTATTTGTTGAACATTTAAGTGTAGTCATTGTGTCTCCTATCTCATAACTGTATTTCCATTTTTTCTTTCTGCATAAACTCCAGTCAAATGGAATACTCACTATTTCTGAACATTTCATATTTCTGCTGCCTATGCTATCTACACTAGACTTAAATCTCTATAGTAATCTCACTCATCTCTGAACATCTCTATTTGACAGGAAACTCTCTTCCTGGGCAGGCCCCTCCAACTTCGTGCGAGTCTATTACTTTAAACCTACGTCTTCAAAATCCACCCCAAGTAATGCTACACCATCAACTTTTCCTTGGTTGTTTCTGCCCTTAGTCAGCAACCTTTCTCTGAATACCAGTTTTTTTAGTATATGCTTTCCTCTTTTTTTCTTTCTTTTTTCTCTTCTGTTCTCTTCTCTTCTGTTTTCTTCTGTTCTGTTCTGTTCTCTTCTCTTCTCTCTCTTTCTTACTTTATATGTAAGACCTCAGTTGTTATTCATGTAAGTATGTCCTAGCTTCTTAATTTCATTATCAGCTCCTCAAGTTGGTGGAGGGAAGAGTTATAAAATTATTTATATCATCAAATATAAATTCCCAAATGTGTTCTGCATTAATAGGTGCTCAGAACAAGCAAGTAGGGTATTAAAAAGTTGTTTGCTGCCCATTTAATGCACATTGTATATGTTTCTGTTGTATAGCATGTATCACTTCACAATGTTATCATTTAAGAGTTATTTCTGCATCTAGAAATTGTCTTTGTTCCTAATGCAGTATTTGGACATGGTGGATGTCCAAGTCCATTATACCCTTGTTGAATAAATGAATGAAGATTAAAAAAAAAAAAAACCCTAGATATTTCAGAGTCTGTAATTTGCTCATATTCATTGAGAATTTTAAGGAGGGGGATAGGATCAGTATAGTAACATAATGGTCCAGAAACTTATTTGGCTGTGTAATACTCTGTTTTCAAAGAACCATGAATCTCTTTAGAGATTTTGTTCTCTAAAATGTAGGCTTAAAACACAGAAGGCACCTAACTGGATGATAATGATGATAATGATGATGATGTTGCTATTTCCTGGATTCTAAATCTTTTTAAGGTGTGGTCTCTAACGCTCTTTGTACTGTTTTAGAAAGTATGTTAAAAGCCACATGGTACAGCATGAGCTAGACATCTTGGAATCTCTGCAGCATGTCTAGCTCTTGTTTGGATATTTCCAATTGGCAGAAAGCTATCTTCTGAGGCAGCCCTTTCCAACTCTGTATAATTCTCTCTACTTAAGAGAAAGTTATATTGAAGCATACTCCATCCCTGTTACTATCCACCTATGGTTGTAGTTCCAATTCTTAAGGTCATCAGTATAACTGAAAATGTAGTAAAGTGGCGAAGACGCAGAAAATATTCAATAAATGTGTAAAGAATTGAATTGTGAGAATTTGACTCGTTAAGTTTTTAAATTGGGATTTGGAACTAAAATATGCCCTAGACTAAATTTGAACATAATTTTTCACCAGATTACTTTTTAGTCATGCCATTTTTGTGCCTGTGAGTATCTGCTCGTGTAAATGGAAGTGACATTTATGTAGCATTGCAATTTTAGTATATAAATGTGGCTCTTTGGGGAGTTCCTTTTTGAAGATGGGGAATGAGAAATTTAAAAAGGCAACTGGCAATTAATTATACAGTGTTATAATGATATGTTTTAGTTTTTATTTCTTCTACTTCTTTTCCCCTCATGATACTCCTTCACAAAATAAGCCTAATGCTCATGTCTCTTGGTCATGAATCTGATATTTCTATCTGATCCAAATGATTTAGGTTCCTAAAAGGCTTCACATTAAATAAGATCCTTTTTCATGCTTTATGTCTTAGCTTCACATTTTCTCTGACCATGATAGCTTACAAGGGAACCATCTACAAAAGCAAATTGGATAGGGCAATGTCTCCCAATAGTCTGGCATGTAGACCCAACAACAAACAACCGTCAAAGACAGTATTACTTTTTCACAGATTATTCCTATTTATCTTATAAAGCAATTTATCCACTAACTCGTGGCTGTAAATAGGGTCACATTAACAGAAATAACTCTAACTCACTCTTTCTTTCCCCATCTCTTCCCATAGCACTTTAGTATTCTTCAAGTTCTCATTCTTTAAGTATTTTTGGGAAGGATCTGGGATGCTTCATGTGTACTTATGAGTTTGATTTGCCAGATTTAGTAGCTACTCCTGCTGGGATAAGTTTCCTTCTCTAGGATACTATTTGGAGAAAAGTTCAGGGCCTTTCATAATTAACACTTGCTCTAACTGGGACTCAGCCTTCCTCTAGGCACTGAAGTTACTTCCTTGAGTCTACAAGATTTGATGGCCTCTCACTAAGAGCTACTCTTCTTCTGAGTAGACACCACCCTGTACTCACACATTCTTCCCTCTGATAACCAAGATGTCTTCACTGAGTTATGTTTATTATTCTTGGCTCTTTTATCCCCAAAGGTAAATTCTTCATGCCTTTGTGCACATGGACTTCTTCCTGGCTATCCCCCTAGCTCCCAAGCTTAAGCCCAGGGGACTCCTGCAATGGCTTTCAATAACTCACTTCTCCATAGCACTGTCTCAGGGGTAGGGTTAAAGTTTATCAATC
Organism: Pteropus alecto; assembly: GCF_000325575.1. Classification (NCBI taxonomy): domain Eukaryota; kingdom Metazoa; phylum Chordata; class Mammalia; order Chiroptera; family Pteropodidae; genus Pteropus; species Pteropus alecto. The sequence goes on from NW_006439717.1 coordinate 4,304,768, forward strand.
CAGCGGAGTGCATTAATAATCCCATATCCTTTCTATTATGATTTTAAAATTCTGGAAGCAAATGATTTTTCATCATATTCCCCCAGGTTGATTATAGTTTGATTTTTAGGCTGTAATTGAATGTGACATTTTCCTTGCAGACCAATGCAAACATTTAGAAGTAGCATGTTATCATGAGAAGAGTATTATACCAGAAGTCAGAAAATCTGAGAGCATTCACACATCTTCCTTAAACTAGCCTTGAAACACTTATTCATTCATTTTGTAGCATTCATTGACACCACATGGCCCTGGACACCCTACAAAGTATTGTGAATGCAAAAATGAATTATGTATCTAGTGATTCTTAATCCTGGTAATGTATTAGGCCAGGGGTCATCAATCTATGGTCTATGGGCCAAATCTAATTCATCATCTGTTTTTGTAAATAGAGCTTTAGTGGAATATTGCCAGGCTCATTTATATACTTATTGTCTATGGTTGCTTTTGTGCTACAACAACAGAGTTAAGAAGTTGCAGGAGAGATCTTATGACTCCTGAAGCATAAAATATTTACAATCTGGCTCTTCACTGAGAAATTTTGCTGACTCCTGCGTTAAACTTACCATGGAGAAGATTAAAAAAAAAAATCATTGCCTGTGTTTCACCACTGATAATTAAATCAGAATTTGGAGTGAAGATTTGTGAGTTGGCTCGAGAACCAATGTTTTTTGAAAGCATCCTAGACAAATATAAGGTGTAGCCAGAGTTAAGAAATATGACTAGATAATCCCTACCTTTGAGGAGTATAGATAGTTTATTAGAAAGAAGATGCTCATAAAAATTAACAAAGGTATAATGGATGAATCTATAATGGAAACATTTATAAACTTCTATGAGAACACTGAATAGGGATAATTTTACTTCATTAGGGAAGTTTCCACAGAGAGACATTTAAACAGATTTTTTAAAGGGTGCATTCACTGGTGAACAAAATGCACTGGGGGTGGTGATAGGGAGAAAAGAAGTAGAGAGAATAGCATATGCAAAGGCACTAGGTATGAAAGAGCATGGCACATTCAAGAAATGATCAGAAGCTCAGTGTGGCCAGAACACTGAGGAAAAAGGGAATGAAGTTATAGGACGTAATGCCAGAAAAGTAAGGACCAAACTGAGAAGGGCTTTGTATGCTAGGAGGTTTGGAATTTATTGTTTTGACTTTCATTTACAAGTTGAATGGAAAATTGAATCTCTCTAGGCCTCAATTTTTTCATCTGTAAAAAGTGTAGTTAGCTCAGATGCTTGCCAGGAGCCCTCTAGCTCTAAAATATAGCTTCCCGAGATTGTGTCAATTACTGCCTTTGATATTCTCAGGTCTGGGAACATAGTTGAGGTTATATGAATTGCATGACTTCTGTAGTAATGGCTATCTCCTATAATTGATCCATTTCTCTTAATAGTACAAATGAGGGCAATGCTGCTTTGTGGATTCACCTCAAAGGTTTTACCTCAAAGACTTGAGAAAGCAGACTTCTGAAGGAGAAATACTTTGCCTGGTCAATGCATTAAGGCCCTTAATAAAGAATGTTATATAATGATAAAATAACTGTAAAATACTTTATGTTTCATGTAGAGAGGAGCTATAAAAGAAAGACAGTATTATTGTCAAAATTTACATTTTCCCCAATTAGTACTAGTGCCTATTATGGCTTAGCATTTGTAAGTCTTTACTCTCAAAACTTGGTGTGTGAATTACTATGGAATTTTTTCAGTATGATACCTTATTTTACTATTTTACAGCTTCTTATTTATATCAGGTCTCTACATTGTAATTTCATACCTATTCGGATACTTCCTGGAATAGCTATATCTCTACTTGTGTCTCTAATAAGCTACATGTTATTGGTGTCCTATCTTTAAATGAAGTTATTAAACTTATGATGTATATTGAATATTTGATTCACCTCTTGCCAGGTCTTAAAAGTAAGTGTACAGAATAACCAGTGAATCAAAAAGTAATGTATAATAGACTCAGTGATCAAAGCTTCCAAGACTCTTAGACAGCCCAATCTATACTTTCTGATTCATTTTATCAAACACAAGTAGATGAATGCACTGAAATTTTCCAATTATATATAGAATGATGCAAGTTGAAATATACAAACATCTTTGAAACCCCAGCAAGGGATGTTGGAAAAAAATTTTATGGTTTCTGTCATTTGAACATCAAACATTCCTATTAAGGATATGTTCTGAATACACTTTAAAAATCCTTTTCAGTTAATAATTTTCACCCTCTCCACACCAAAGAAAATTATAAATTCTAGAATATCGGCCACTATTGACCTCTTTGTCTTACCTTTTCTTCATAGACATTGATGAGTGTGCTGAAGGGCGCCATTATTGCCGTGAGAATACGATATGTGTCAACACCCCAGGTTCTTTCATGTGCATCTGCAAAACTGGATACATCAGGATTGATGATTATTCATGTACAGGTAAACAATGACTGCTTATGAAATAAAATCTTTCTATGTCTTAAATTTATTTTTAAATGTTTTTGAAAGAAACTCTAATTTTTTGGAGAAGTGTCCTATAAATACACGCTTACAACAAAACAAGTCATAAGCAGAAGCATATGGTTTTGATTTGGTAGTTAATTTTGAATCTGTTTTAAGGAAAGGAAACCTGCTCGCTCTGGATAAGTTTTATACTCCCTGTTAGGAAAGCAAGGAAAAACAAAAGAACCAAATCAATATTGTACTAATTTTATAGTTAAACAGTATTTATATTCAAAATTTGTGTGAATTCTTTGGCAAATCTGAGAAATATCCTCTAAATAATATTTCCTTTATATGACAGTAGATTTTTGAATAAAGGAATAATGACATAAATAATGTGATGACTTTCAGAAATAGATTCTTGGAGTGCTAAGAAGTGGGAACGTTAAAGAGAATTCGGCTCCTTCATCCCTCTGGCAATTATAGTTGAGTAACTACATCAAAGAAATTTGGCTTGTTTTATAAAATATCACTCCCTTCAGTCCCATCCAGAGTCATGTTCTGGGATATCTGGAGTGTTAGCAATGTCTTAAGGTGGTGGCCTGGGATAAGACAACCTATTCACTTTATATTCTGTAGGTTTCCTACCTGTAGAATATGGAATAAAATTGTGCTAGAAGAGTAGCTTAAAGACTATGGAGTTTGAGGAATGTGGGTGTGAAATAAAATATTCCTTTGTATTTCTTTTTTTTTTTTTTTAATGTAAGAAACATAAAAAGACCATATTTTAGAAAAATGTAGAATTTTAAAACTGGAGAATACTTAAAAATGTTATTCTTATCACTTTTTACTCTACTTCTAACTTTATAATTTTTTATAAAGAATACTTAGAGGTT
>NW_006439717.1:4308227-4356109 GCF_000325575.1 Pteropus alecto
CTATGAATCTAATAAAAGTGTTACTTTATGCCTTTGTATTAGTATGTCCTCTTCTAAGTCTTTATTATAATGACCATACTGTGTACCTGTTTATCAGTTAAAGCCAAGAGAAGTTTCTTCTCTAAATTCAAATATAGTATTTATATAAAAATCAGAATGATGGAAATAAAAAATAATAAGTAACTTCCCAATCGTTGGAGTATAACCAAAGATATTCTGAGAGTAGAAAGTATATTTAATATAGAGTTGCCAATAGATTTAAAAATTCTTGCTTTGTCAGTTCATCTGTAACATTTCCACATTATGGGAACAATTGTACCATTTTTCTTTAGACAAAATTTAATCACACTGAGTGGCAGAGTGTTTTGAAGAGGGACTACAGATATAATTTTCAACACAAAAAAGGAATATAAAAGAACAAGTTTTAATAAATGCACAGTTCTCTGTAATATTGATAGTATCAGTAAGTCTTAGTTCCAATGTAATGGTTAACACACACACAGACACACACATACACACGTACAAAGACTGACATAAAACTGCTGCATATCAGACAGTGATGTTTCAAAATGTGCTCATTAAAAATAAAAGTGCCAGCGATTTTCAATGAGTCTGCTGATTCTTTGTCGTAGAGATTTAAAAAGCTTCATATATTTTTGTACTTCTTATGGATTCTTTTTGTTTTTCTAATATTCTTTAAAAATGTTAGAGATTTTAAGTAAGAATACTTTGGCCTAGTGTTGAATAAGGAGTGTTTCTTTAGGGCAGGATATTTTCAAGAGGTTCATTTCCATTCTGAGCCTGTCTGTCTGGCTATAAATCCAAGAACAGTTTAACTGTCATCCCTTACAGAGAATCTTCTGCTTTGGTTCTACCTCTCTCAATACATTTTCCTTCTGAATAAAATCCCACAAATTACTGTTAGTTTTCGACTGCTTTGGGAGAATTTTCCCTTAAGATTCCAAAGTACCCAATGATATAAATTAAGTATTCTTTTGTAAGGATGCCAAAGAAGGCCAAAACCATTTTAAGAAAAACTGTTTGGGCCATGATTTTTGTGCCTAAGGAACTGGGGCCAAGAATTTCGAGATCAGGCAGGTAAAGGAATGTATTTCATGATGCAACAGTGTCTCCAACCAGCACCTCTATTTCTCTGCTTTTACTTGAGGAAGAGAGAATTTCCTGCTCTTAAATTTCCTATTTACAAGAGGAGTTCTACCAGTTTGAGAATTTACATTTGTATATAAAAGCTGGCTTTTCTAGGAAATATGACTGGATTTTATTTTGTAGTCTCAGGTCAGGCGATCTCTGACAAAACTTTTCATGTTGGACCGTACAGGGTCAGCACATATGCAGAGTTCCTGTAAAAGAAATGAATGTTTAAATTCTACCTCTTTGCATCTCTCCCTCCACACTTTAATATTAGCATCTGTGTAAAAAATTTGAGGAAATGACTCCTCTGATGGGGGTTTGCTTTGTGGCTCAAGGCGTTGAGGCTGTACCTTGTCTTTCTTTTTCTTCTAAATTTTTAAAACTATTTAAAAAAAATTTTCAATTACAGTTGACTTACATAGTTTGCATCTTTTCAAGAGCTCCCATAAGACAGAGCAGAGATTTATTTCTCTGATAAAGATTGGGATTTATTTTCTGGGAATTTTAGTAACACACTCATACCTGCAGTAGAAGGCTTTCCAGAATAAATGTCAAGCCACCACTATAGAGCCATTCTTTGATGTTTGTGGCTGAGCTCTTGGAGTGCTGAATTTGTTTTGCATCTGTATTCTTGCTCCTTTTTCCTTTTGAAGAGCCCCCTGCCATAACATAACCGCTGACACTCTCAACATTGTACCCAGCAGACTCTCAAACTTGCTCGCCCCATCAAAAAATGAATCATAGACATTCTAATTTAAAGAAGAATCCAAGAGAAATACACTTCATAGTTGAGAACTTTGATGAATAAAAGAAGTATTTTTAACTTTCATAACCCTGTAGCTCTGGTATAGAAATTATGTATGCTACAGAGTAATTACCTTCCATAGTTGGTAGATTTGCACAGTTTTTTCTTACAGTTTCAGATGATATGAATTATATTTTCCCTATTATCATAAAATTTTAGAGATAGAAGAATTCTTAAGAATAATATCATCCAATCACCTTTCACAGATGAGGAAACTGAGTCTCAGAGAGATTAATTGCCTTGCTCATGGTCATGCGATTAGTGAGAGGCAAAAAGGAGCCAGAAGATAAGCCTCCTTGTTCTTATCTCTTAAACAAAAGAGTTGTCATTTGTTTAATTTACAACTCAACAAAAATAAGGGGAAAAGATTCATATTTTATGTAGAAATACATTATTTAATTTGTAATGTTAATTAATTAAACTACCTTTCTTATAGATTGTTTCAGTTCATTAGCTTGAACTCCAAAAGCAATTTTTCTTTTACAGATTTTATAATAATCTTAAATCAGAAATCAGTAGAAGAAATATAAATCAACATTTTCGGGGCCTCTGACTCTATTATACAATTACATTCATGATTCAGTGGTACCATTTGCACAAATGATGCAGCAGTTTATACTCTTCTAAACTCATTAATATAATTTTCCTTCCAGTGAAGGTGTATATTTTTTCTTAATTAATGCTTCAAAACTTCTCTCCTCACATTTTCCCCTGTTCTCATAGAGAAAAGCATGGGTATACCTAAAAGGAAAGGAAAAGAGAGAGAGGGAGAGAAGGAGAAAGAGAGAGGATGGAGGGAAAGGAGAGAAAAGACAAAAGGAAGGGGAAGGAAGGAAAGGAAAAGTGTTTGATGCATATAAGCCAAGATAGTAGAATAAATAACTCAATTTTTATGCATAGCAAAGTTTCTTGATTACTTATCTAGACTAATGGCTTTCATGAGTCACTCATATAAGCGTTCATTAAATTGGGCAAATTTTTTAGTCTTCCTGGACATCTCTTTTTGGAATTGGTCTTGTATGATGAACAAAGAATAAAATATCTCTAGAAACAAAAATGGAATCAAGAATTTTGGAATTTTCAAAGGATAAAAATATTCTGAATGAAAGGCGTTCATTTCAGATCTTTCTGATACATCTCTCTGCTCTGATTATTAGTTGAAAAATGGAGTTCTGATTATTTTCATGTTGACGATCTTGTAATCTTTCCACTGTTGTTTAGTTCTTTAGAGTAGGAACAAGAGAATAAGAAAGGTGGACCAGTAACAGAGATAGAAAAAGTTTTGCCCAGCTTAGGTATAAAATTGATTCTTTAGGGCACTGGTTGTCCAACAATATCAGGAGACATTTTTGGTTATCACAACTGTGGGGTTGCTACTGACAGCTGGTGGGTAGAGGCCAGGAATGCTGCTAAACATTCTATAATATTATTATTAGACTAGCTGTCTTCTTGAGGAAATGTCTTATTTTTCCAGGACCCTTTCAACTGGAAGCTTTTCTCTGGCTATTTTCCAACTGAGTCATTAATCTTCATTTTGCACATGAGACCCAGTATCAGATAGCCTGTCCCCTCCCCCCATAACAAAGAATTGTATGACCCAAAATGTCAGTAGGGCCAAGGTTGAAAAATTCAGCTTTAGGTTCATTCCATCAAAATTGTTCATTGTATACCTTCTTTTTAACTTTCCCCTTTTTTTTCCCATCAATTTTCTTTTAGACCACATATGGTAATGCCTTCTCTCACTTCTTATGGTACCCAGTGTCCTTTCATTGGCCTTTGGCATAAAAAAAGGGCTCCCTTCTAAATAAGGCCCACTCTCTCCTAAGTTCTTCCCTCTCCTTTCCCTTATTAAAAACTTGTTCTTAGCTTAACCTAAGGGAATGATTCTCCAGTGTTAAAACTGCAGGCCTCAGCCCAGGTGGCAGAGGAGATTTCTTAGAGCCCTTTAAATTATACTCTCCTGATGCCTGCTCAATTTGCTTTCTACTGACCCCAAGTGCTTCTGTTATTCAAGGCCTTCTGATGCTGGCTTTGGTCCATGTCTCATATTAGAGAAGGCCATAAAATGTCTAAGCACAAAGAATTCTACTAGATACTTGATTCTTGTTGTTAGACAAAGAGCCTCTTGTGATGTTCCCCGAGTTTCACTTCTAAACATACTTAACTGTTTATAGCACTGAATACTCCTAGTGCTTACATTTTATGATCTCGTTGTTGTAGTTACTTCTTTTTCTCTAGCAATGTCAATACTGATTTTTTTTTTTTTCCCCCTTACTACCATCCTGAGTGTCAGGCTTGTTTAGTTTGGTGATTATGGAGAAAGAGTCGTGAATTTTATCATGATATTTTCTTTGCTTTTCTTTTTTACTTTTGGTTTCCCAGCATTTTAAGGAGTCTTGGACACTATTGTCATGCACAAAAGGTTACAGGGAAAGATTTACTACTGGGCAGCTGAAGCAAAGGTTGTAAGTCCGTTATAACCCATGCATGCCCTTTTCTGAAATAGCTGCCTCTTGTGTGTTTGCTATCAAAGTTGTCTATCAAGCAATGCTAGAAAAGATAATTTGCTTAAAGTGTTTAAAGAGATGATATTTTGGAAAGACAACAATCACATTATTCTTTTTTATTCTGCATTCTTCCAAAAAAAATTTAAGTTGAAGCTGGTAATTTATTGTATGGATGGACAATAACTAACTTTATTATCAGCTATTTAAAAATAGCTCTGGATGGATTTATCAAAATCACAGATAACAGAACAATACAGATAATTCATTGTGTGTGTACCAAAATGATTATTGGTATATAAATAGTAAAGGAAGTAAGAATACCGTGGACAATGGCAGAGAAGCTAGGGGGCCACGAGAACAGGAAGTGAAAATAAGCATATCAGCTTTCACCAGAAAATCCTAAATAAACAAGGTTGTTTTCATTGTAAAATGCCTCAGCACTTTATCTCTAGTAAAATGCCTAGCAAAGAAAAAATCTTCAATAAATGTTAGCTACTATAATTGTTGTTACTATTATGATTAGACAAGCTCTTCTCTTGAGGAAATGTCTTACTTCTTTGGGACCCTTTCAACTGGGCACTTTTTTTGGTTATTTTCGGAGTTACTGTATTTTGTAAAATAGATAGCTTTGCTGGAACAATGACTTCAAAGTCTTATTGCTTATTCAACTGTACTTATTATGTACTGTGAAGAGGGCCTTAAAAGAAGAAAGAGAAACCTTGGTGTAACTGAGTAGCACTTTCTTTGGAAGTTGGAAAAACTTCCATATGAGGATTTTTCCTAGGATCAAGGAGGTCCTGTTGTTATTGTGAATGAGTGTTGGACTGGGATATGTTTGGGCTAGCTAGATGCATCTGGGCCCTACACTGGAAACTAATCCGCCCAGAGTAGAGAATATGACTTCTAAAGAATTACTGCGTCTGGTCATTTCTCCAGCAGGGCAAATTTTAGGAGCCCGGTTGCTTCCGAGTGGATTTCTTTTCTAAAGAATCACAATCAGCAATTAGTCCTGCCATTTGGCTACTAGTTGCCATGACTATTGGGAAAGACTTTTGTATTTTTATGAACTACCACTTTAATTTTTTTATTTCTTTTGGAGGCAGCATTGCAAAATATGATAAAATTGTGTTATTGTTCATGGAAATCAGACAACTTTAGGTTTTAAAATTTTAAATATGATCCCTAATGCTAAAAGATGTTTATTCATCTCCTGTAGTTCCCTATGTATTATTACGCTGTGTAGTTATTAGAGTGAATTGAAATTATAAACATGATTGCAAAAGCAAATTAAAATATCTAGCCCCAAGACTCAAAGAATTAATAATGAAAGGCCATTTTTAAACAAACATAATCAACAAAGCATCTCTAGAAGAATGTGAACTGTGATTACCAGGAAGGGTTAATGTTTAGAAAACTTCAGACCACGTTTAGAAAACTTTCAGAGAACAGAAGTGAGATGTGTCTGTGCAGTTAGTGAGGAGGCCAAGGCAATGTGCTTATCTCTTTTCTGAAACACATATGTGCATGCATACAATTAGCAGCCAGCTCAGAATGAAACAGGCTCAAAGGCTCATGGAGCCGAATTGCCTTTTTAAAGATGAAAAGCTTGGAAAGGAGTCTGTGCTATCTGAATCTGTCAGCTCTGATGTAGCAGTTTCTAGGCTTGTCAGAGCCTTTATGCAACATCTCAGCACAATCATTGTATTCATGTATGACCTCCACCAGTCAGCCATGGTTTGATCATCAAAGCCCTCAGTGGCATGTGTCCACGCAAACTCGCCTCTGTGCAAGCTCACCTGAGCACTGAAGATGATGGGCTCTGCCTCATTAGCCAGCCTTACCTGCTTTGACTTGGTTAGTCAGTAAACCCTAATTCACCTTTGTCTCAAATGGCTGTATTATTTGAGTTTTATTTTGAGATTTTTATACGAAAAGCATAGAGCTGAAAACTCACATAATAGAATAAAAGGATTATACGTGCCAGGAGTGTAATAATAGCGGTGTCTTAGCAACAGACACCTGTGGAGGACAGGATTATTGAAGCTGAGCCTTTCATTTGCTTCCTTGATTTCTGGCCTTGACATGTTAGCCAGAGTGAAAGTTTGACCTTCCTTGTGCTTCCTCACTGTTTGGGAACTGCGTGGAACAGAGTTCATCTTCTGGTTCTGCTGTTGATCTGATCTTGCAGTGGGTGTGTAACCTCCTGATGACATTGCCTTGTCTTAATGCTCTCCTTTCCTCCCCTCTGCGGTGTCACATTCAGCTCATGGTTTTGGGCTCTGAGGGTGAGTTTTTTCTCTCAAATCCAGAACCTCGTCTCTTTTGTGTGCTTCTGCTAGAGTAAGGCAGGGCCACACTGACTGCTTGGTTTGTGCTTTCACTGTCCGTTGTCACCTATTTTAGTGATTGGTACTTTCTTCATATAACTTCTGATACCATATAAGAGGCTTCCTTTTGCTTAAACAGAGTTTTTCTTTTTGATCAAAGAGAATAGCATTGTATTAGTTATCTACTGCTCTATATAACAAATAACTCCGAAATTTAGCAGCTTAAAACAACATACATTTATTGTCTCCCAGTGTCTGTGGGTCAGAAATCTGGGGATGGAATAGTGGGGTCCTTTGCTTCAGGGTCTCTCATAAGGCTGCAATCAAGTTCACCTCCAGGACTGGGGAAGGATTTTTTCCAATCTCATCTCTATGCTTGTTGGCAGATGAAGTTTCTCACTGGCAACTGTAAGTTGTCCTCAGCTCCTTCCATAGAGGCCTTTTAACATGGCAACTTGTTCATCAAAGCTAATAAAAGAAAGAGCCTGCTAGCGGGGTGGAAATCACCATCTTTTGTAACGCTAACCACGGAAGTGATATCCTATTACCTTTGCTGTGGTATGTTGGTGAGAAGTAAGTCACTAGGTCCAGCCCACTAAAGGAAGGGAATTACACAAGGCAGGAATATAAGGAGGTAGAGATCTTTGGGGACCATCTTAAAGGCTGCCTACTACAGACATTGAATATTATGTGTAGTTATTAGAACTAACCCACTTCAGCTAAGTGTTGATAAAGAGCACCAGATGGATGAATAAGAGTAAAGAGAGAGTAGTAAAAATGTGTTGTGTAAGAGCTGTGCATGAGTGATTGTGAAAAATTCATGAGATGTCACACATTTCTTTCACTTTACATCAGAGCTTTGATATGGGTGCATGATAGTGCTGTTGTACAATTTAATAGATGGAGATAGTGGAATTGAATCATGACAGTACATTGTGGTACATTCTGTAACAAAGAAATGTGCAGAGAGCTGTGGGGAGCCCAGAAGAGGCCGTGAGTAATCTGGCTTAAGACTGGATATGGGCAGGCATCACCAAGTGACATTTAAATTGAGATATTTAAGGTTGAACAGGCAATTCAGAAGAGAAAGAAGTGAGAGGAAACATTTTAGGAAGAAGGAACAGTAGGTACAAAAGTATAGATTGCTGTATAATAGCAAGTTTAGTGTGACTGGGATTATAGAAGATAAAGTCAGAAAATCCTATAGAGAATTCTAAACACATTTTATGGTTTCTAAAACATTTCTTTCAGTCTGTGCACATTCTAATTGAGTTGTGCATATTGAAGTATCAATGCTTTATTTTGCTGTTGGTTTATGTTATTTTTCTTTTTGGTGGAAAGTTATTTATTAAATTAATGATACTTCTACAAATCAATGATGACCTAGAATCGGGGTGATATGGTATTTCATTCCAAAGAAGACAGAATATTTCATTGGTATTCTTGGAAAGCAAATTTTCAGTGTGGCCTAATGAACTGATTTTAGAATTTTTTTTAGAATGAAATCATAACCGCTAAGTCACCACCTGAGACATTTTTATGTAATAGGTTAGCATATACATATTCATTAAATATGAAATACAACAATAGCAAACGGCAAAAATAAGACAGGAAATAGCAAAGAGGTCCAAAAAGCCTCTCTCTTTAGTTAGTCCAAATCAAATCATAATCTCCCTGGCCCTCTCTTCTTTATGAACATTTTGTGGCATTTTAGCTTATGGATACCAGCTCATTCAGACTTTTTGGATTTGAATCACTTTTCTACTATACACTAGCTGTGCTCTTGAGCAATTTATTTAACTTCTTAGCCATAGTTTCTTCATCTTTAAAGTGGAACGATAGTGCCTACCTTATATATTGTTTCTAGAATTAAATGAGAGGAAGCATGCCAAGTAATCAGCATGACAATTAAAACATAGCAAGCACTTATAAGTATAGTTATTATTATTCCTATTTGTGGTAAACAATAATGGCCTTCCAAAGATGTCCCCATCCTATTCCCCTGAACCTGTAAATATGTCACCTTACCTGGCAAAAGGGACTTTGCATATCTGATTAAGGTTAAAGACCTTGAAATTAGGAGATTAGCCTGGATTATCCAGGTGGGTTCAATCTAATCACATGAGTCTTTAGAAGTTTCTCCAGCTTTTGTCAGAGGGAGGCGTGACTATGAAAAAATGGTCAGGGAGAGGCAACATTACTGGCTTTGAAGATGGAGTGGGGCCATGAGCAGAAATGGCCTTTAGAGGAACAGTCTCTAGAAGCTGGAAGAGGCAAGAGGACAGAGCCTCCAGAAAGGAATGCAGCTCTGTGGGCATCATGATTTTACCCTGCTGGACCTATGTCAGACTCTGGCCTGTGAAACTATAAGATAATTTGTGTTGTTTCAAGCCATTAAGTTTGGAGTAAGTTGTTATGGCAACAATAAAAAACTAATACACTATTATTAGCTAACACTGTTGAATTGCCCAAAATTATATTTTAAAATGATTCTCAGTTCTCATTTGTTTTCTAATTATTAGGAGCAACAATTCAGTTCTAATAATTCTGGAGCAAGTCTGCTATTTGTGGGGAGAGTTACAGAGATGCTTTGTTCAGGAGGGGGCAGTTCATATTTATACCTCACTTTAATGATTGAGTTGCTTTTCTCATATTTGGTTTTGGTGTAAAGTTAGAGGCACTCATTATTTTAAAAACATTTTCCTAGTCTGCTTCTGGTAAACACAAACATACACAATTACACAAAAATAGATTATGTGTTTACTTAAAACATAGTAAATCAAATGATGGCATGGTACATTTCTCATCTGCCTGTTTTTTAAAGATTCTGAACTTAATAACATGAGAAAGTTGGCAGACAATAATTTTGAAAGCACTATTAAAAAATTCATTTGTAAGCTTAGGCGGGTTGTTGGGGATCACTGCTTCCATAGATCTTTGGACTGGAATGCAGTGTTGTTGAGAATGACCTTTTAATTCAGGAAGGCTCCATGCCAGCAAGACTATATCTGAGTCACAAATTAGTGACCTGTAGATTGTGATTGTCTCTCGGCATTGATATGTTTGGCTTTTGGGGCATTTTAATGATCCAGTATTTAAACAGTCAGATTTCATTATGAAAATCTACATTTCTCTATTAAGTCTTGATCTGCATTGCTACACCCCAGCTATCAATTGCAGGTGATAGTTGCAACCTTCTTAGAAGAGAGTCTATCCAGTTCACCTCCTCATCTCTCAGTTACTGAGACTCAGCAGTTCTAGTAAGAAAATATCGAGTGCCAGAATTCTAATAGCCAGTCAGCCTCATTCAATTGCTTTTTTTGTCTGACCCATCAATTGGAGTATTTTTAGTTTGCAATGTATGATTTATAGTATTAAAATTATCATAAATATGGACATCTTAAGCCATGGAGATTTTAATATAGAAATGATGTCAAAGGTTTCGCTTCTTTATGAGTCATCTCCTCACTAAATTCATAATTCACATTGACATAAACTCCAGAAGAACCATCAGACACTTTAATAAATTTTGAATTTTGAATTTAATTTGTGAAATTAAATTATAACCTTAGATAGTAAAGTCACAAGCAGACTCTATATGCTATTATAGTATAGTGTCAGATAGCTGGCCAATTTTAAAAACTCCTAAAAACTTAGCTCATTGCAAAGCTTATAGCAGAAGAAATCACTTAGACCAAAGAACACATAAAATCTCTGGATAAACTAGGAAGTGTCCATGGAAGTGAAACTGTTTAATACTGGATATTGTTTTGTTTTCTTAAGACTAGTCTCTTCTTTGACAAATGTAATATTTTTCAGAGTGGAGTGGCAGTCAATGGCTTGTAAGAAGATGACAGGATAGTCATAGAATGTAATCATCTAAGGGAACACAATGCCTAGATTCAGTTTGCAGGATTTTACTGTGAGTTAATCAGTGAAAGATGATGTTACTATTTGCCAGTCTTCTGCAAGAACAGTTGGTCCTGAGGCTATAGACATTAGTTTGGATGATATTAATGATGTTTTTTATTTTGTTTGGCTTCTCTTCGCATACATTACAATTAGTGGTATTAGCCCTATTTCAGCAGTAAAACTTTCCACATTTCTATGGGAATCTGATGAGTCCAATGACAATCTACTAATAGAGCATAGTGGCAAAAGCCGTGTGCAGCTGTCCACCAACTGTTCTTGCAATTTCAGGCAACTCTGCCTTTCTGAATCTCAGTTTCCTGTCAGCAAACAAGGGGAAAATATGATTTGTATATAATAAAGTTACAAGTGATAGGAAAAGCTCTGTCTTAAGCATAAAGGGATGTCCTGCAAAGGTGTAAGTGCCTTAAAGAATACACATAAAGCTTGAAGAGCGGGCTGGAAAATGTGCAGAGATGAAGGCATCTCTGAAAGCTTTGAAGCTGTAACAATTTTTTTCAAATGGGGTGATCATAATATGTTGTCATCCCTAATGCTGGGGGTCACTGCAGGATGCTGTATGGGGACATACAGTACTAAAAATAAATTCTGTCTCTTCGCCTTCCAATTACCTGCTTACATTCAGAATTCCTGGGCAGAAGCATGTAGTTGTCTTATTTTATGTCACATAACCAGACCATGTATTCCTAAGGGGCAGGACGTTGGCTAGGGCAGAAAGTGTCTTACCTTCTTTTGGCTTCCATAGTTGGAGGGGCCCCCTGCCTCCTACCTAGCCTCACACAATGGATGATATTTTTAAAATAGAGAGATGCTGGACAAAGAGAGAGAGAGATAGAGAGAGACAGAGACAGAGAGAGAGAGACAGAGAGAGACAGAGAGAGTATGAGAATATCTATATCGTTATTACTCTTTAATCTGCTTGGTTGGTGTGAGGTTCTATGATAAGACTATGCATAAAAGAATGTTGACTGAATACTTTCCAAAGTATTGTAAAAATATAAGGTGGCATTATTATTATTCTCACTGTCACTATCTTAGTTTAAACTTTCATTGTTTTTTACCTGACATGGTAGATATTCTAATATCTCACTGTCTGTAATTTTTTATTTGACTTCAACTTTGTCAACAGTTTATCTTCCTATCCAATGTAGTCATTTTCTTCTCTAGAAACTTCAGTGACTACTCATTGACCACAGAATAACAATCACTCAGCTTAGTAGAAGCGTCTGTCTTTACAGTTCATGTCTAACTGTGTTCTTCTACAAACCACAGCCTTTTTTTTCTTTGTAAAACTATTATAGTAGAACTTGATAAGGTACCACACTGTAATGGAAAACTCGATGAGGTACCAAACTATAATACAAATATATAGTAATTGGTTCTAGCCCCCATTCTCAAACTTGGTGAACTAAAGGTCTTACCTTTTGAGGGGCTTGAGGGAAAGATGGCTCATATCATCTAAGACTTTAGCAGTTAAATTCAAAGCATATTTAACTTTGTAAGGATTCAACAGAGAGCATGCCCTGAAGCCTTCTAGTGGAAGGCTTCAATGTTCTCAGCATGTGTTGGTCTTAGAGTCTAGCCTTCCTGTCTGCTACACAGTAGGGTTGCATCCAAACATAGTGACTGTGCAGCCAACTCTCTCACTTCCCCCTAGACTGAGCCAAGAAAACTGAACAGCTATATTGCCTAAAACCAGGAGCAACAGCTCCTGCCCCCTCCCCTTCAAACCACACAATGTATCATACAATAACTGGGCAACCAACTAAAAATAGTGTTTCTCATTAACCTTATAACATTACAACCTTCACTTTACTTGATTTTTTAGATCCCACTTATTCCATCATGGAAGATTTTATTATTCTATCCTTTGAGAATATCTTTGCTAATATAGTTTTTACTGACCCAAATAATTTTCTTTACCTTTTTCTTTACTTAATGAAATACTACTCACCTTCTGTGGCCCAGGAAACATGGTGTCACCTGTATAAAGTTTCTTTGAGTTGTCTCATTAGAAAGTTTGTGTTAATTTAGCAGCTAATGGCATGAGGCTCAAATGTTTTTAATATTCCCTTCCTAGTCACAGTATGATATTTACAGTAGATTTTTTCATCTGTTTCTACAACTCTTAGTTCTATTTGGCTTTGTAGTTATTTACAAATCTGTCTTCTCCCATTGAATTAAATATCATGTAAAGACAGGCTTTATGTCTTTTTCATTTCCACCCCCTCTCCCGAGAGTAAAACTTGATGAATTTCATAAATATTTCTTAAATCAATTAATTAAAGTTGATAGTCTATCTCTATTAGAATGAGAGCAAACAAGTGATTGGCTTAAGCATTCACATGATCAATGCATTTTTGTGTTTTTAGAAGTAGCTTTATCAATAGAATTCAAGAATAAGTCTTAGAGCTCAACAACATTTGTGTGAAATGTATAGCTATCATCTTGTGAACGCTTCCCATATGCTAGATATTTAATTAACATAACCCCATGGTGCAGATATTCTTGCTGCATAGATGAGAAAGCTGTGTCTTACAGAGGCTGAGTAACTTGCTTAAGTCCTCAGTTATTATAAGTGGAGGAACCTTTTTAAAATAAGAAGAGAAAAGAATATTTGGCTACTCTCTTCCATCATTTTAAGGAAAGCAAAAATGTTCCCAGAGTAGATATGTGAGTTAAACATATAGTTGTGAACTTAGACTCTCTCTGAATCTCCCCACCCTCAAATTCGTGTCCATTAGGTTATATATCAGAGCCAATCCCAGGTAGAATTGTGTAGGGCTCCTGATACCTGTTCCTTGGCATTTTCTTTTATGCTTTAGGTTTTCTAGTAGCCTCAAACTTTTTCTAAATGATTAAAATTAATATATGCTATTGCACTTTTTTTCTGTCTTCTCTAGTAGAACTCATAAAGCCAGACATCCATTAAACAACTAATTATTGAGCACTTATACATAAGTCACTGTGCTAATAATGAGAGCTAACATTTGTGTTTTCTATGTGCTGGACACAATGATAACCCTTTATATACATTTTCTCATCTGATCTTATTATTGCCTTTCAGATCAGAACTAGTATCTATCTCCATTTTACATGTGAAGAAACTGAAGCTGAAGAAATTTAAGTAACATCTCAAATTTTGTGGGCTTTTAAGTAGAAGGGCCACTTAGTGAGGAGAAAATTAAGTATCCTGGTAGTATTTTGACTTAGCAATCAAAATAGCTGCATGGATTAGAGTGATTTTTAAATTCCATTCATTCGGGTTTTTCTCTGACTTCTTTCCTTAAGTTGAACTTGGCACTTTATATTCTGTAGACAGTATAGTACTATTCACAAGAATCATACTGGAGCCAGACCACCTGAATTGAATTCTGGCTGTGCAGCTTATTAACTGTGTGATCTTCAGTCAGAAAGTTGCTTAATTCACAGTGACTCTGTTTCTTCTTCTATAAAATAGAGATGAAAAAATATAATACCTCACACTCAATGTGATGATTAGATGAGTTAATATATATTTAAGAAGTTTGCAGCAATGCCTGGTGCGTGTGTGTGTGCGCGCGCGCGCGCGCGTGCACGCATGTGTTTAATATTTATTAACTGCTATTTGAAAGACACGTGCTTGATGCTTTGGATGATACAAATATAAATATGTCCTATACCCTTGTCAGCTTTATAATCTATGAGAGAAGGTAGATACATATTCATTTAGTTATGTATCTAAAATTAATAAAAGACAAAATTAATTGATTGCTAAACACAGTTATAAGCAACGTGCTGTGGCCATTTGCTTTATAAAATTATAAAGGTAGATGCAAAATGAGGAGAAAAAGAAATGCAGAGAAAAACATTGGCTAGAAGTTAGGAAGTGAGAGCTGTGTGAAGGGACCTATCACTTATTAACTGGAAAACTCAACCAGTTACTTTACTTCCCTGAGGCTCTTTCTCTCTTGGTAAAATAGAGAAATTATATCCACTTTATAAAGCTATTATAAGGTTTAAAAGCATTAGATGTTTGAAGTGCCTATAACAATGGATATAAGATAACATATGGTTAACCAGATAATATGAAATTCTATTCTAGTACTCAACTATAAAAGAGATTATTTTATCTAAGGAGCAAGTTGGAATTCAGAATAAGAAAACATTTCGATCCCAATCTAACTTCATTGTGTCTCAGCCACCACCCATTTGCTAAAGCCAGGCCACCCTGATTCCTTACTTACTCCCCACACCCAATTCATTTCTATCTCCTTTGTTTTAGTTTTTAAAATAAGAGCTCATGTCCAGACCCTTATCTCTGTCTCCCTCCCATTATGCAAGTCTAAGTCACCTTATTATTGTCACCATCATATTAGTTTTTCATGTTTGCTCTTGCAATCTCCAGTCTGTTCTGTGCACAGCAGCCAGAGCAATCATTTAAGATAAAAAATTACCACTGCTAAGAAAAAAAGAAATTGACCCATATTATGCCCTTTCTTATTATCATCCAGTGATTCCCATTACAAACCTTTGATTCAGCCCTTCCTTACCTCTCCTACCTTGCCTCAGTCCACTCTTTGTCTTGCTTCTCATTTTTAGTCTTATTGCCCTTTTCTGATTTCTGAAAGAAATGCCAAACTGGAATTCCTATATTCCATCCCTTTTACCTGGAACACTTTTCTTCCTTTTGCATAGTTAGCTGTTTCCCATTCTTTAGATTTTAACTTAAGTATTCCTTTCACGTCCACTCCATCTAAATAGCCTCTTCTCCATCCCTTGTGGTTCTCAATCATTTCACCTACTATTTTTTCTTCAAAAACGAATACACACAAACCCTTTCATAAGCATCACAAAGACAAGGAAGCTGTCTGTTCATTCTGCTTTGCTCATCTCTGGATTTCCAGAACAGTTCCTGGGAGGTGAATGAGTATCAGTAAATATTTTGGTCCATAATTCATCCAACAAATATTTGTTGATTGGCTATGAAGAGCATCGAAGCACATCACATTGGAAGTTTAAATAATAAAAAATATATTAGGGAGTGTGAAACAGTGTGTATGTATAACTTTACCTCATCTGGTATAGAATGTCCGTGCAGTTTGTTAGCACCTTCAGAAGATCAAATAATTCACCAGAAAGCTGAGCCTGTATTAAATTAAGACTTTTCCTCCTTTTCACATATAATTGCCATACCTGCCTGATTCTATTTGAGGAGAACTTTAGGATATATCTTATAAGCATTGGTAGGTGGTTGTCATGGTTCTTTTATATTTCTTATTTACATTACCTAGAATTTATCTCAGATGTATTATACAAAATATAAATCAGTTACATGCCACACAACGAGCTCATCTCTCTGTCAGTCCCTCTAGCCCTTTACTCATACTTATTCTTCTTTACTAAACCAAGCCTGTTTTGTCTGTCTTTTTTCTTCTACTGCAAAATAATGACCTTAACATATTATTCCAAGATTATAGTAACAGAAGGATGGAAATAGGTTGTTGATCTCCTCACACAGGCCTCTCTGTTCAAAGTCTAAAATAGTTGAATCTTCTTTTGTAATAGTAGTGAGTGTAAATTGGATGAACATTCAACCTAAGCATTCTTCTGGTATTCCTTTTTTGTTTATCTTATCTTATCAAACATCTCCCTGATTAGATTAGACTTTCCCAGGTGAACTAACACTGTTCCAAGTAGAAAATCTTACCCATGCTTCTAATCTTTTAAAAAGTCTTCTAAGCATTTTTAAAAGTATAGATAAGATTTTCTTTTTAATTTTGCAAAATCTTTGTATCCTTATGCACCTAATAGAACCAGTCCACCAAAATGAATTCAGCTGTTTATCAATAGAAACCCTATGGAAATTCAGGAGAACATAAATACAAATGTTTTTAAAAGCTTGACATTGGTGAATTTAAATATATTATGTTTACATGAAACCCTAAATTTCTAGTTTCGTATTGCTACATGTTTTCTTTTATATATATGGATCATTTTTTTTCTGATACAGTTATACTAGGTGCACCCAGTAAATTAATACAGAAAAGTCCAAAGAAAAAGGAAAGAAATTAAAATTTTCTGGTATCCTGTCTCCTAGAGATACTGCTGTTAATATTTCAGAAATAGTTTTTATTCTTTTATCTACGTATGCAATGCATGCGTACCTTTTAAAATTAAATTGGAATTATACTATAATACTGTTTTAATCTTTTAAAATTTTGACTCCAAAAATTAAAAAATTGATTCAATGCCTTTCACTTTTTAAAGTACCAGGGCCCTGAGTAGCTTTACAGATGCTGAATCTTGGGATCTTTCTGCTGTATCACCTTAGTCATATTTATGATTTGCTTTTATTCCTTTCCCTCTTCATTATAATTTTTTCCCTCACTACTTTTTTTTAACAACGTATCAACACTAACAGAGGCATTTTTAATCAACACGGTTTTAGGTTGTCCCTCAAGTCATCAGGGAGATTGACTTTATGTCAGATGCTGTGTATTACTTGATGCCTTACAAAAGTGAATCATTTCACGATCTTTCATTTTGCCCCAATCCCTTTTTTATCGTGAAGCAAATTTGCTTGAATTTTATTACTTACTCCTAGAAGAGTAAATGTTTTAATAAATAAGCTGAGTGAAAAGCTATGTGATTTAGCAGACAAAAAATTGAGATCCCATTAGTATTGTTCCTGGTTCATGCTTTGGATATGTATTGTGTACTTAGACATTTTCCCCACTAATTTATTTTTTGTGTATGAAGATGTTAGTATTAAAGTCACCATTTTTCAGATATGTGCTTTGTTTTAGCTTTTTACTAGTGGTGATAGCTTTGTATGGAGCTAGCCATATGCTTCTCAATTACATCTGATTCCAAGAGAATGTAGCTGTGAGAATTCTGGATAGGATCTGGTATCTGTGGAACAGGTTTTTTTGCCTTTATAAAAGAGATATAGTTCACTCCATCCCTACTGTTCTTAACTGGTTCAGTTTTAAAGTTTTAACATCCTCAGTTCCTTGTTGTTGCCCCCAACCATGTTGGATTCCAAATACATTTGATAACTAAAAGAAGTATTTGGAAACTAAAGCATTTCTGAACAGAAAAGCATCCACTCTTATTTATACTTTATTGCAGTTCCTGGTTTATAATATATTTCACTAAATTTACCCACCTTGTTCCTTAGATAATTCTATATGAATAATATGTTAACTATGTTATAGCAAACACAATACAATCTGAAATAGTATTCAGTCTAATAATGCTTGTTGCTAGGCAACCATATTCCCAACATAGTAACTGAATCAGTGCAAAGTGAGCATAAGCTATCCAAACAATATAGAATGTAGAAACAGATCACATATGTACTGGCTTTACAAATTTTGAATTGTTAATATGACTGTTTTTCAAAATTAGAGAAAAATTAAATCCTTAATTTAAAGCTTTTGGAAATTCAGGGAGGCAGAATAACTAATTATTTGTAAAAAACAGACAGATCAGGGTTTACATCCCAGCTCTATTATTTAATTGCTGCATGACAACGTGTAAGCTATTTACTCCATAGCCTTAGTTTCATCGTTATTATTACAATAGGGATAGCAACATCTACTTTGTGAATTTGTGAAGACTCAGTGAAAAGTGCTTCATGTAGTTACATAGTAAGTGTCCAATAAATTAAAATGATGATCATGATGATGATAGCTTGAAGGTCATGAAAACTGTTTTTTAATCCTTTTGTATTTCTGAAGCAATTAAGACATATTTATAGAGCATTAGCCTTGAGTAATAAACCAATTCTTTGCCCTCGAAGAATTTACAATTTTATTTGGGAGATAGATATACACTAGAGAAAAGATAATGACTGCCAAGCATATCCAAAGGCCCTGAGCTGGGATAAAAGGTTAGCGTGCTTGAGGGACTGCAAAGAGGCCTTGGATTTGTAGCATAGTGAGCAAAGAAAAGAGGAGGGTGGCATGAGGTAAGAGTAAAGGGAAAGCATAGGGCTAAATCATGCAGAGTCTTAAACCATGGAAGACTTTGGTCTAGGTATCATAGTAAGCCACTGGAATGTTTTAAGGAGAGGAGAGACATAATCTAACTTGTGTTTTAAAGACATTCATGTAAGGACTGTTTGGAGAATGGTTTGGTTAGAAGTAGGAGTGGAAATGGAAGGACGGTTAGAAGTCTCTTCCAGGCAATAGATGACAGTGACCTGGACCAGGTGATAACCCTGGAAATGGAGAAAAGTAGACAGATTCAAAGCACTTTGAGAGAAAATCATCAGGACTTGTGATTTATAGGTTCTACATAATGAAAGAAAGGGAGGAGTCTGGCATGACTTGTATTTCTAGATTGAGCAGCTGGGTATATAGTGATAATGAAGAGTGAGTAAAATGTCATGATTAGCAAGGAAAGGAAATGGTTTTTAAGAAAAGGAATTGCAATGAAGGAACTCAAAGTCTCATTAGGAAATAGAAAGTGGCCCAGTTAAGCTCAGGATGATTTATGTGTGTCAGGGAGGGATGGGATGGAATGGGATGGGCAAGATGAAGCTGAAAGGGGTTCTTTTGCGTGGGTTCATGGATGTCAAGCAAATAAATATATGTAGATGTATGTGGTTTATCTATTTACACCATTGTTTACAATCATATCTATCTGTAGACTTTTTCTTCTACTTTTTCTTCTAGACAAGCCTGATCCTCATGCAGAGTGTTAAGGACAGGAAAATACAAACAAGCTGTGCTGTTCAATAGGGTAGCCACTGGCCACTTGTGGCTAGTCAGCACTTGGAACACGGCTTGACTGAATTGAGATGTGGTCAAGTGTAAAATGCGTAACCAATTTTGAAGACTTAGTATGAAGAGAAAAGATTTTAGATATCTCAATAATTCACATGTTGATTACATGTTAAAATAATATTTTGGATAGACTGGATTGAATAAAACATTACTAAAATTAATTTCATTAAAATTTTTAATGGGGGTGTTAGAAAAATTAAATGATGCATGCTCTCACTTTTGTTGGACAGACTGATCTAGACTTCTTCTAACTCATGCCTACTTAGCTGGGCCACCTGAAGAGTGAGCTTCCATCTTGCCAGTCTATGGTTTCTTAAAAGCAGTGCTCCTGATGAGTAGAGCAAGTGAGATACTGCGGATGAGTCATTCTAAGATGAGTCATCAACAAACACTTCACCAGGGTCCTTGGGTGAAACTAGAGGTCAGCTTTACCCACAAGAGAGTTGTTAATCCTCTACAACTCAATATGGGATATCTGTAAAATATTCCATAGCTCTACTGATTTTTCTTTCCCTTTGTTTCTTTCTCTCCCTACAAGATTTAGCTCTTTCTCCTCAAGATTTGTATGATAGATTTTCCCTGTGCATTTTCTCTAATCAGTTCTTCCCACTCAAAATTACATGTTGTGCGATTTACTTGCATCTGCCAGGTAGTGTTCCAATGCTAATCATCATAGAAAATACTAATATATTGATGACTTTTATGTAACCTATCTTAAAATCCGTACAAGGTTATTTAGCTTGTAGGGGTACCTACGATATATTAATGTTTATTAGTGGCTTCTGTAAAGGCATTACAGGAGACAGAAATGAGTGATTATTGAACATCCAAGAAGATGAAGGAGTTGTGCATTGGTCAGGATTGTATAAGCCTAAAACCCCCCTCTGTTTCATTGGTTAAGAAAGACTATATGAAAGAGAGGATGTTTAAAGAGTTATCAAATGTATAGAACTTGCAAATTAAGGATGTACATGAGAAAGGATGTTTCATATAGAGCAAGAAAATTTTCTGAGGTGAGAGTCAAAGAGTCACTGAGTCTAGAAGAAACAAAGGAATGAGGCGGGTAGAGGAAATGAGGGAACCTGGCAAAGGACTTTTGGGTAAGCCAGTCTTTGAAATGTTGGTTTACGGTATAACCTAAAGGCCCCAAGCACTGGGTAGAGAGAAATACTGTTGGAGTCGTTTTGAAAATCAGCTAGACAAGGTTAGTCTCATAAGAATTCATATAATTTCTATACATACTTTATTTTTTCTCATGAAGGGGTAGTTCAGTTTTATACTTATGTGTTTCTGAACTTGTAAGGCTTATTTGATGTCATATCTTGGTTTATGCTCTTGGTCATTGGAAATCTTTGAGTCTTTGAAAGGTTTCGCTTTGAACCAATAAAACGATCATTTAAATCACTACCCTCTTGATATTTTCACATGAATGTTCTCCATGTCAAACTTTACATCTTCAGTTGCTCAAGCCAAAAGTCTAGGCTTGATACTTGATATCTCTCATTCTCTCTCTGTCTCCCCCATCCATCTAATCTAATAACCTAACCTGTACATTAGCTAGTTCATCAGTTTTATCTCTAAAATAGATTTGTCTCTCTTCACGTCTATCACTGGATGTTTACAGCAGTCTCTTCAATACTCTCTTTGCTTCCATCTTTGCCCTGCTCCAACCCGTTTTCCACACTGCAAAGTGATATTTTTTTAATCTTTAATTCCATTTGGTGGCTTCCCATTGATCTTGTAATAAAAAAATAGATTGTGTCTTAATGTGTTCTAAAGGGGCCTGCATGACCTAGCTTCTGCCTACCTTTTCAGACTTATACCAGTCCCTCTGCCCTACTTCACTCTGGACACATAGCTTGTCTTCAGGTCTCAGACACATGGGGCTCTTTCCTGCATTTGATTCTTTGCACACCCGATTTCCTCTACCTCAAACAATTCTTCTGTTTTTGCTCGACTGATTGTAACTCGTTCTTTTGATTTCAAAGAGTTATCTGGGATCACCCAATTTAATATTGGTCTACCATTGGTCTTGCAAAACATCCCAGACTTTTTTTTTCATAACACTTGCTGTGGCTTATATATCTACTTGCTTAACGCCTGCTTTCCTCATTAAATTATAAGCTCCACAAGTACAAAAAACATGTTTGCGTTTTCACCAGTGTATAACCAGTGTATAATTGTTGGATAAGCTGAAGGGTTAAAAAAATGCATGACAGGTGGTATAAAATTTCTTCCCACTGGTAATAGTCAGCACTTGCTTTTGTGAAGTATTTTATAGTTTACAGAGTATTTCACATACATTTTCTTATTTAAAGTAGTCTGTGAGTTGTATAATAGAAAAAATTGGATCCGTGTCAGTTATGTATAGGATATGTGGTCAATTATGAGGTTTATTTTAAGACAGAGCTTTTCAGCTGGCAACCTTTCATTATGCCTGAATGTATTTTCCCTTAGGGTAAAGAATTTTACAGGAATGGTATGTGCTGGAAGAAAGGTAGTGATTTTCTCTATACACTAGAAGCTCTTTTAATGAACCACAATTTAACCAATCCACCAGATATGCTGATATTTCCCCCCCAAAAAAGAGTGCTGTTTCACAAAAAAATAAGTTGACTATATAAGAAAAACTGAATTCAGTCAAGTCACTTAAAATATGTTATCAAATTAGGTATGGGTACGAATACTGTAAAATATTGGGAAAAGTCATAGAAACCTGTGATTCTTCATTTAGATTGCTTTGCAAGTGTCTGTAATTTCTCACTCTACTTTTAAATAAATTAAAGCTGAAACTCCTATAGAATGCATAATCAGTATGACATACAAAAGGAAGACTTTGAGGAACTTAAAGCAAAAGACTTGGCCTCCATTAGAGACTGACAAGTAAATGTTTATCTGCATATTTTAAGTTAGTGTTTAATATTTATGTATTACCTTTTGTGATTTCTTTCTTTCTCTGTCACATGACTCCTAATCATATTGGTTAAGAGAGTTTCTATGCATTTGAAATTTTATGGAATGGGGAGGACCCCACTCTAGCTACCATCCTAAATTATCATGAAATACATGAAGAGCATGGTTTGATACTCTGCTTCACCAGCATTTCTTTACCACTTATTCATCTCTTATAAACTGGCTTCTTTCTTTCCTCTTCTGAATTTGCTCACATGGAAATCACCAGTGACCTCCCAAATGCCTACTCTAAGTCCCTTTGCTTATGTCTTTTTGGCATTTTATACTGTTGCCCTTCCCTCTTAATCAAACCTCTCTTCCTTATATTAACCAGATTATTCTGACTTTTCTTTTGCCTACCCGAATGTTTTTTGCCTTCTTGCTCTTTTATGGGCTCACATTTCTTCTTTCTATTTTCTTATCCTATTACCTATTCTTTCTATTTTGATTTTCTTATACACAAAATTTTCACTGCTAGTCTCATCCATTAGTATAGTCAAGAAAATTATTACTCTCTGTTGCCTGGTTACAGCATTCTTTTTTGGTACAAACACTGTAGGAATAATTTAATGATAACCAGAGTAAAGGAATTAGTGAGATGATTCTAAGGAGATTGAGGTCCTGGTGTATTTGGTCAGTGTACCCCTTTCCCAGATAAGGAAGAAAGAATATATCAAATTCTATTCCATTTGGTTTCCATTTTCCAGGCCTCATGCAGACAGTCTTTTTCTTCTTTTAAATATGTTAATTCTATTGATTTAATGTTGGCAACATCTCTTTATCACTTTGTTCTTTTGGCTTTTTAAGTGAAGTGATAATATTAAAAAAGAGTTCCTTCAATGTGTCAGGCATAGTTCTGGATGCTTTACTTATGTTATTCAGTTGAATTTTCAAAACAATATTATACATATGGTATTATTAGCCCTAATGCATAAGTGAGGAGCATGAGGCATTGCAATTTTCAATAGCTTGCCTAAAATCACACTATTAAATACAGATGCCCGAGTCTACTCATTTTGAAAGCTATGGTTTTTTTTTCCAATGAATGCATTTAAACCTATAAATTTCTGTCTAATCTTTACTTAAGCTATATCCCACAAATTTCAGTGTTTAATATTCTCTAAATCATTTAGTTCTAAGTATTTCATAATTTTCATTGTGATTTTTCTTTAATCCATGAGATATTTAGATGTTTTCCACATAATATGTGGAATTTTGCTTTTCCTACTTTATTAATTTACCCTAAAATCACATATATATATTTTTTTCATTGATGATGTTTTGAATTTTATTGGTTTATCTCTTAAGAAAATGAAAGGGGTAGCACAGCATTGTGCCTATATATCATCTTCATATGTTATAAAAGAATTAAAGTATGGATCCTGTTCTCAAAGAGCTTAGTCTATTGGGAAGGTTTAATCACAAATAAGAGCAATTTAAAGAAGCAAATATAATAATTCCTGGGAGTTCTGAGGATAAGAAATTCAATGGGGATTGTCTCAGTCAGATATATTTTCATGAAAGTTGTGGAATGTGAATTAGATCCTCCAGAAAGGATAGAATTTGGGTGAATTGGGTGAAGGAAGAGGATTTTAGGCAAGGAGGCAAACATAAATGAAGTTATCATGGAATGAATACTGTATTCTTGGTCAGTGACTAGGCCATCCTTTTTTCCCCTTTGGAATACAGGAAATATATCTAATGTCAGTTCCATATAACAGTATGCAAAATATTGTTATTCCTAATGAGTCTCTTCATTATGACTGAAATTCTATTGATGTATGTTAGTTAAACCTCATCCTTCTTAAAGTGGGACCCTTATAGCATGACCTCTGACTTCTTAAAGGATAGTTCCCAGAGTGAAACCCACAAGAAACACAGAGTATGAGATCTTGAATATGGAACAGTGCCTTGTGGTAACCAATCCACAGTGTGGCCACATGTCTGGCACAGTTAAGGGTAACATATTTACTTTTTATAAAGTATAAGATTTCAAATGAAGAAGGTCAATTAGTTAGATCAATTAGGTCTTCTTAACTTGTTTTAATTTTTAAGAGTTTAGATTTGGAATTCAATAGATCTGACTTTGAATCCTAGGTCCCCCACTTAAAATTATGTGACCTTGGATGAATTTATTTAATCATTACATGCTTAATTTGCCTCATCTATAAAACGGGGATAACAATACCTATTTCATGGGGTTGTGAAAATTAAATCAAGGAATTTGGCACATTGTAAATGTTCCGTAAGTAGTAGCTGAATATAAGATTGGATATTAATACCAGACAAATAAGGAGGCTCTTTCCTATTCAGATCAACTATACTTGATTCCAAGTATATACCCAAAGTGGTAGAATGTTATATATGTAAAATATACATATAGGTATTGCTTCTGTATAGCTAATGAACCAACCTTGACATAATTAATGGGGCTATTAGTAACATAGGACTGAACTATTTTTTATAAAATCTAACCAAAAGGGCTGTTTCTTTAAAAAGTACTCTTTTTAGTTGAGTCAGCATCATTTATGGGAATCTTTTCAGAAGGACAAAGGCATATTAGAAAAGAAATTTCTAGAGTAAACTGATATTCAAAAACCTTTCATGTCCTTATACTTCTAGATTAAGAAATAACAATTGCATTGTAGTTGAAAATTTATTACAGTATTGGCAAATATAACATAATGCAAGCCAGCTTCTGTGGTTGGTGGTAATGTCTGGGGAAAGTGATTTTCTAATAAATATTTTCAGTCTGAATTTTGATTCAATTACCATGATACTCATAAAAATGAATGCGGAAAATAATCTTTTAACCCAGAAGTGTCAGAGTGAATTACCAATGTATTATTTCATTGTATGTGCTCAATCTATCTCTGAAATGTGGAGTCTGTCCATGAAGACCTTGTATTAATGTATGTGACTACGAAGGTAACATCCTGTACATTTCCAAATTAACCTGCTTCTGACATATTTGTGGTGTTCTTGCCTCTGATTCATTACTGCAGGGACAACACAACCCTATATCATACTCCTAAGCATACTGTTTCTTCATATTTCATATTGGGTCTTCATATTTCAATCCTCTAAAAATCGGTCTGGTTTTAGATAATTCTATTGACTAGATAATCTTATCAGTAAGAAAAATGATTTCAATAAACTTAAAAAATGTTCCTCTGAAATAATTTCCAAGTAACTTTTTAAAAGATACGTTAAACTCTGCTAACCCAATATTTTGCTTGTTGATATGCTAGAACTGAAATGATATCTTTTTGTGCTTTAATTATATCAATTTAGGCCATTTGTGTAGAAATAGTTCTCACTCATAAGTAAAATTAATATAGTAGAATGTAATTATAGCATAGAACTCCTTTTTACCCAAATTTAGATATACTTTATATAATATCATGTCTTTAAATGTAACTGCATTCAAATAAAAGCTTGATATTATACAGTTATTCTACACTGAATAGAGAAGCTGTTACTATTAGTCTTCTACCTCAACTGCATATTTACTAGTCTCCATATTTAAAGAATTTCAAATTTAGAGTTATAAAGTATGGTAAAAGGCATACCTAGGGGGATAAAGGCTCTTTAGTCTGAAGGCTACATTAACCTAATTTACATTTATTGAACTGCTAATCACACAATTTCTGCTCTCACTGATGTTCTCATCTTGGGGTTTGGGGGGGCAGGGGTAGATGTAGAAGACTAGTAAACAAGCCAGTGGATGAATACTATCAAATACTAAATATTTGCTATGAAGGAATGCTATAGAGACCAACACTGGGGACCTACTTAAATTATGTTATCAAATAGGGCCTAACTGGGGTCGTGAGAGGAAGAGCCTGGAGAAGAACATCACAGGTGGAGAAATCAGCAGGTCTAAACACCTTGAAACAAACTGCTGCCCAATAAATAGAGGGCAGGTCTCAAGGACGAGAGAGTTATACAGAATCCAGTGGGATTGAAGGTCGAAATAACAGATTTAATAACCTCAATCTCAGTTTGCATGAAGCCACAGTTTGACTTGGATTATATCATATTGCAAGTAGCTAAGTGGTTTACTGTTCTCTACCATATGAGTGGGTGTGCTGAAATTTTTTAGCTACCACTGGATGACTGCAGTCTAAAAACTTCGGAGAGAATTTTTTATCATTACTTTTACTGCCAAATGTGATGCTACAATAGCCATTGCACTATTTGACACTGCATGTTCTTATATTTTAAAACGTAAAATTTTCTCCTCTTAGTACATTAAGATATCAAATGTATGTGAATATTTGTACCTTTATCTTACTCATCCTCTTTGATATTCATATAGTACTTCCATATTGACATTTGACACTTATTTACTCTAATTTTCTTACAACGAACAAAGAATATTAAATTAAAAAGAAGGTCCAATTATTTTGTGTCCCTATATAATTAGGAACTGTTTAAGTTACTGAATGACTACTTGAATTACATATCTGCCTTATTTTCTCATCTTTGTGTTTCACTGCTGAGCACGTTCAACACTGATTATCAAGTACATGTTTTTTACTTTTGACCTCCTCACCCATTTATTCATCAGATTCTACCGATGATGCCAAACTATGTTAGAACATGTGAACCCAATAAGGACGTGATTAGATCCATTTAATGATAATTGGCCTTCTGGTATGGTTTCCAGGAATATATTGCATCATTAATGTAGAAACCACTTATTTGCAAAATCAAAGTCATCTGGTTACTAATATACTGCTGTTAACATATGGATGTTATCCACAGGGAGAAAAGAAGTGTGTTCCTTGAATGTGCTTGCAAAAAGAGTTTGTACTACTTTCTCCTAAGAGGGCTGCTTTTGAATACTATATCTAAGCTATTCAACCTGCTAATCCCAGACTTAGAATGGGAATTTGGTAACTATCCTTTTTAAAAAAATAAAAGAGAAATAAGTTATAGCTGCAGGCAAGTATGTCCCTGTGCATTATTATTTTTTCTTCTGACAGCCTATCTGTAATTTGTGAAGGATTTTGGCTGGCGGCCAAACTCAAAGCAGTCAACTACTACAATTGTTTGTGTCTGTATGTAGTCTCAAGTGTCTTTATAGTTGAAATGAAATAAGTAACAAGTTTGGTGTATAGCAGACCACTCTAGACCAGGATTTCGGTGGATGCTTTATTTATTCAGTTCTCCTGACTTTTTCAATACATCTGCTTTTCTATGAAGTATTTTGTATATCTTTATAACCATTAAGAATACATTCTCGATTTAAAGCAAGACTTTGTTAAAAAAATTTTATTCCAAAGCAAAAAAATTAGATTAAAGCAGAATGAATACACAATTCTTGAATTTGCTAATACATGTCCACTTAGATTTGGGCTTTAATTTTTAAATATTTACTTAGCAAAATACTGACCAAAATATATAGGCAGAAATTTTTATCAGATTGACAAGAAAAGCAGTTCTGAATTTCATAAAGCATTCACCAGAGAGACTATATTGTCAGCAGCAGTAATTACAGCAGGTAATTGTATCGTTTACCCTGTTACAGACCACTGAATGTGACGAGCATGGGACATACCAGCTGTCACACCCTGTTAGCTTTCACGTTCTGGGATTTGCAGAATCACACTAGGACTCACTCTTGGTGAATGAAAGGAAAACAAAAATAAACTGAGATTAAAAACTATTATGGCTTTTATAGAGATACTTTTCTAGAAAACAAAAAGTGTAAATTTCTGTAAAGTTGAAAGTCAACCTGAGTATTCCTATCCTTCATGTTTGTTTCTTACAGTCAAAGGCTGTTGGATTGGAAGTATATAAAACTAAGATTCAATTCTGCTATTTGTTAGCTGTGACCTTGGAGAAGTCATTTAATCTTCTTGAGCCTCAGTTTCTTCATGCGGTTAATAAAAAATGTGCTAAAGGATACAGTCTCTAAGGTTCAGTTATACCATAAATACATATGCAAACAATTTTATATGATTTAATGTTAGGTGGGAGCAGATGGTGTGAAGAAGGAATCCAGATAAGGAAGGGATGTGAGATAGAGCCTCTCTGAGGGGGCGCCCACTGAGCAGAGGCCTGAAATAAGTGAGCAAGCAAGGCATGAAAACATGTGGGTTAATAGCATCTCAAGAAGAAGGGACAGCAAGATTTTCTGTCTGTTCAAGGAAGACAGAAGGCCAGTGTGGCTAGGAGGAGGAGAGAGTAGAAGATGACTTCCTTGGGGCCACACTATGGCCATGCCAAGGACTTTGGATTTTATTCAAAACGTGAAGAGAGTCCAGGTAAGGGTTAAGAACAGAGGAATGTCATGATCTATTTTAAGTTTTGAAAGAATAATTCTACCTACTCTATGAAATAAGAAGGCTACAGGTGGATATATTTACATTTTAACAGAATACACTCAAATATATTGGTATATGTATGGCCACTTTGAAAAAATCGTGTAATTTCATACTTAGGGGAAAATTTTTTGAGTAAATGTTAAAGAAAACTAGTCATTACAATTGAGGTTCTTTTGGTATTTTTTGATGTTTTTAATTACCTTCAAGTTTCATTTTACCTTAGTTAATATAGAATTAGCAGGAATAATCACAAAGGAGAAATAATGCTGACTTCATTTGTGCTGACATGCTTGAGTTTTTCATTCCAATTCTGGAAAGATTTTGAGATATGATCATGTGTTGCTAGACTTGATTAAACACAGATAAATGAATATTTTTCTAGATATTTTTCTCTGGAATAGTTGAATTGAGACCAAGGGAGGAGAGTTTAGGAGTATAAATCCAGTTAGACCTGAAGAAAAGCCTTTTGTTGTGCATGTTCAGCATTCAGGCTGGGACCTTCTTAAAACATTTTGAGTGGAGGTTTTCCTCTCTTGGTGTATCATGCCACACCGATTAATTTTTTTACACAAAAAAAACAACAAACATAAATGGAGCATTAAGTTCCAGTTGGGCACTCTGCCAAACACTTAGGATATAGCAGGAATACCTGCAGAAAGTGTGACAGTGATAACATGCTTGACTAGGGAGCTATGGGTCTCCTTTCAAAACTTCATTTACATTTCGAACCTACATTCTGTCTTTACTTAGATGTCTAGGGATAATTAGGAAGTTGGTTGATGCCCATTATGGCAGAGCTAACACCCCTTTAACTTCTCTTCATTATGTCAATTAGTATAGAAAAGCAAGTAAATACATCTTCCTTGTTATCATGGAAATCATAACCTAGAAGCAAAGATTGGTTAAGTAAATAGACAACCACACTGCAAGGCAAGGCGTAGAGTGCTATGATAGAGGGAACACAGCAAGTTAAGGAAACAGGTTAGGCAAAGATACTGAGTCATGAAAATGGTGAGGTCGTGGCAAAGGGAACAGGAATTAAAAGAAAGAAGGCAAAGCAATCTGCACTTATACTTTTCTGTTCCCAAAATCTTTAATTAACATCAGTATTGTACTGTTCCTAACATTCACTTATTCAGAAATATATATAGCTGCATGATTTCCATCTTCTCTTCTAGAGAATTCTGTTTCTCAAAAGTTTCTAATCATGATTCCATCATTTTGTTTTTCTCAGCTCTGGGACTTTTTTTTTTTTAATTAAATTTATCCCAGTGACATTGGTTAATAAAATTAAATAGGTTTCAAATGTACAACTCAATAATACATCATCTGTATATTGAATTGTGTGAACTTTTAAGATGGGCCATAGTCCACTTTCAAAATAATCATTTTGATTTAGTGTCTTTGTCCAGGCTGCTATAACAAAAATACCACAGACTGGGTGGCTTAAACAACAAGGGAGGCCAAGATCAAGGCACAGACAGATTTGCTGTGTTGTGAGAGCCTGCTTCCTGGTTCACAGACAGCTGTCTTCTCCGTGTGTCCTCGCATGGCGGAAGGGGAAAGGGAGCTCTCTCAGGCCTCTTTTATAAGGTCATTGATCCCATTCATGGGGGCTCCACCCTCATGACCTAATCACCTCCCAAAAGGCCCACCTTCTGAATACTATCACATTGCGGATCAGGCTTCAACATCTGAATTTTGGGGAGACACATACATTCAGTTCATAACATTTAGTTTTTCTATTTGTCTTGGAGTAAAGGATGGAGAAAGCAGAGGCCAGATTAGAAGACAGAAAATTGGGACCGGTCAGTGAAGAAGGGAGTCGCCATCTACTTTGCCAATCTGCCATAGAGGCTCCGGAGGCTGGTTGTGCCAGCCATTCTCTGGAAACTACAAATCCTTCCCATTTTGGTTCCTGCCTTTCTCCTTTTGTCCCACTTTCCCTTAAAAGGACATTCTGAGTGAGTGAATGGATGTTATCATTTGAGGAAAGATATGTGGAACATGTTTAAATAACATTAGAAGAGAGAGCCTTTAAATACACTTACTTGTCAGTTGTACTAAATCTGGGCCCCCAGAGAAAGGAAGGGGAAGATGGAAGGCAGTGATAAGGGAAGTGTGGGGTGTAATTAGAAGAGGGTAGAATAAAAACTGAATACAAAGAGCAAATGTTTTCCCCAGAGCAGGACATTGCTGATTGTAATTAAAATATACACTTACAGTCAGGGAGAAAATTACAAGTGACAATTTTTAAAAAATTTTAATTTATACTGTGGAATAATGAAAGTGGAAGGAGTAAATTGGAAAGGCGTGTAACTAAAAGTTGCAATTGGGACACAAGGGCAAGAAGCCAAGATATAAGAAGGCAAGAGTTAAAATAAAAAGGGAAGTAAAGAAAGTTAGTACCAGAATCCTTCTCCATTTGTTATTCAGCTTTTCTTTAAGCTACACATCTTCTGGTTTTGAGGTCAAATTCCTATTCACATTCAAGCAGCAATCTGATTGGAATCCTAGAGGCAAAAGGTTTAAGGACAAATAATGGGCATAAGGAAAAGGAAAGTGTTGTCATCTTGTTGAGGTGGGGTGCTCACTATTCAGGGAAGGTGAATGATAAATTGGCAGATTAAAGTCTATCTTAAATTCCTCTGAACACTTTAGGTGATTCCTAGGGCAAGCACTCCCCTCTGTGAAAAACAGAAAAGAATTACTACAGTCTTTGAAGGAAACTCATCAAGTAAAAGTGACTCATTCAGAATGAGGTTTAAAATAAAAGCAATTTCAAATTTTTGAAAAAAAATATAAAAAGAAGTGGCACTCTAACCATATTCTCAGAAGAGATCATCTTTTCTGGATTAAAAAAAATACGACTTTCTAAATGACAAAATAGAAGGTTTTACTCTACTTTTAAATTGATTTCTGCCACTCAAAAACTAAACAAAACTTTGGTATAAATTAGTCACCAACTTACTATCTAATATTTATATATATCTAGTGTGTAAATTATATATATATATACACACACACATATATAATACATTTACACACACATACATATATATGCACATACATAAATATATTTTATAAAGAAATACATTTTATGAGGAAACAAAATCTATAAATATCTTTAGGACAGGGATTCCGTCTTATTCGTCTTATAACAATCACAACTCTTACCTAAGCATAGTAGAACTTAACACATATTTGTGCCATCAATAAGCATAGTCATATCTTTTATATCATAGTTTTGCTGTGATAGAAACTCAGTTAACATCCTCTAAAAGAAATGAATTAATGAAACTAATTTTTAAAGTCCCCAGGTGAAGAGGTCGATTTCCTTTGCCCCATAGTCTCAACTCTTTAAAATCTGAGGAATCATTCTGTATTCTGTAAGTTATAAGATAAAAGATCAGAGTATGGTATCTACTCCAAGTATGGACATCTAAAATTGTCTTAAAATACATTCAAAGGACTGGGTTGAAATACTGTGAATTTTTTTTTTTTTTTTTTTTTAGATAATTGTAAATTTCAGAAGTTCCCTTTAGTATTGTATTTTGTCTTGGGATACTTTTTACTGGTATAGTTTGAATATTTTCTCCAATCTTACTATTTTTTGTAGGTATTAAAGCAGGCAGATTTTAAAATTGTCAATGAAAGAATGGGTCACATGAGGTTAGGTTGGGATGATTTTTTTCACCAGCAGAGGTTTTTACTAGCTTAATGATAGCTTTTACTTTCTTTCAAATAAATGTCAATAAATGGAAAGCATACCTCTTACCAAATTTTGGGGTAGCATTAACATGAAAACATAGGAGCAACAACCTTGAACTTTTGCCTTAGTGAAGTTAAGCATCATGATCTCTTAAGCAATGTATGGATACTACTCTAAATGTTAAATCTCAGGTATGTAGCATGGATTTTGGATGAATACAATGAACTCCAGATGTAAAACACTGTGAGAAATTGAAAATGTTGATTTTTGTGTAGATTGAAACCTGACCATTGTTCATTCGTTCATATTTACCAAGTACTAAAATGTGCCAGGTATTATGTCAAGAACTGAGGATTCAAAGATCTATAATAAAAATTCCCTGTCTCATGGAGTGTATCAGTAGTTAACAGCCCCTGTCAGTGTTATCAGGCTAGTCTAATACTAACTCATGAAACACTCACCTGCCCTACGATTATTCCGAGTGCTTTTCAGACATTACCTCATTTGATCCTTGCAGCTCTGTGAAGAATTTGCAGATCCACATTTCCTTATCTATAGCTCTGAACTCTGAAAAGTCCAGATAGCTGTGGAAATGGATTTTTTTTTTTTAAATTCATTTGACAGCAAACTTTGATCTGCTGGGATACTAGTTCTCATCTTTATCCAATTTGTTATAAATAGTCATGCTTTTACTACGGAAATATTTGTTTGGTTACTGAACACCATCCAAGATCCTGTTGGAGATTTTATTCCTGTACTATTATTAGGTCCATCTAATAGAGGAGGAAACTGTGATTTAAAGAGATTAAATAATTTTGCTAAATATCTGGCAATTAGTAAAAGGCAGAGTCAGGATTTGAACTGAGGCACCCTGGCTCCAAAGTCCTTTCTCTCAATTACTACATATTCTGATTTTCAAATGTTATGATACAATTAAGCATAAGGCTCTGTGGGTTCTGTTGGGCTCATCTAAATTAGACCGAGAGGGTTTTTTTTTAATTTTATTTTAGCTTTTTTATTTTTATTTTTTTCAATTACAATTGACATTCAAAATGATTCTCCCTGATAACTCTAGTACCCACTTGGCACCATACATACTTATTACAATATTATTGATTATATTCCTTATGCTGTATTTACATCCCTGTGACTATTTTGTAAATGCCAATTTGTACTTCTTATTCCCTTCACCTTTTTCATCCAGCCTTCCATCTCTCCTTCCATCTGATGGCAACCATCAGTTTCTTCTCTGTGTCTATGAGTTTGTTTCTGTTTGTTTCTCATTCATATTCTTCTGTAGAGTCCACATAGATGTGAAATCATATGGTATTTGTCTTTCTCTGTCTGGCTTATTTCACTTAGCATAATACCCTCTATATTCATCCATGTTGTTGCAAATGGTAAGATTTCATCCTTTTTTATGGCTGAGTTATAGTCCGTTGTATTTATATGTACCACATCTTTATTCAGTTGTCTATTGATGGGCACTTAGGTTGTTGTGTTGTCACCATGAGGCTATTGCA
The DNA here is from genome assembly GCF_000325575.1 of Pteropus alecto. NCBI lineage: Eukaryota > Metazoa > Chordata > Mammalia > Chiroptera > Pteropodidae > Pteropus > Pteropus alecto. The sequence continues at coordinate 4,342,245 of NW_006439717.1, forward strand.
GTAATCCAAAGGAGATATTTAGTCCCCAATTTAGGCAGCTGCAGAGCAGTGGAGATGGGGATCAGGGTGTGAAAATGAGAATTCCCAAGGAAGTAGAATCCAAATGAATTGGTAGGTGGGAAGAACGGAAGAAAAATCTTTAATGATTCCCAGATTTCTGGTTTGGGAGGAAGAAAGACATAAGGATAAATTTAAATGCAGATTCATCTGTAAGTATAAAATCTGAGGATGTTCATTCCTGATTACCTGGATGGTTTTCTGTGTAGTTGTTGCTATGGTTATGTCGAGAGTGAGGGGATGAGGATGGGGCAGGCATTTGAAGAGAGAACAGCATAGCTGCCAAGGGGAATGGAAGAGAAAGCAGATATGGAATGGAGATATGCAGGATTTTCACTATAGAATAAGTTGAATATTTGGCATTAGAAAGTCTCTGAATGTTTTGCGTGTTAGATTGAGATACACTTTATAGCGATTGATTCACTCTTTAACAAATATTCATCGGAGACTAATTTTGTGCCAGTCATTGTGTTTGACCTTCGGGGCAATTGATGAATTAGACCCAAGGTTTACGATCAAGGTGGTTATCTAACAGATTTTGAGTGGGGAGTGTTTACTCAATTTATTGTCACCATCAATAGAGTAAATTCAATTTCCTAATATGATCTTTATTTTTATATTTTGACTTCTTAATTCTATTGTCTTCTTTGCCATAATAACTAAACCAAACCAAGCCAAACCAAAAATAAGAATTATAAAATTCCTAAAAGTAAGAAGCCTCTAACTTTTGTTCATCTCACTACCATCTTCCCAGTCATCCAGATTTGAAGCCTGAGTTATTTTAAATTGCCTCTTCCTCTTGGCTCAATTATTGATCACTGCGGGACCATCAGTTTTATGTCTAAATCTGCCCTTCTTTCTCCATCACTTTGTTCATTCTACTTCCGATTACACAAAAGCATAAGTACTGATACGTATAAAATGGATGACATGATTCCTGCCTTAAAGGCATTTGAAACTTACGATTTTGGTGTTAGCTTCCGAACTATTCTTCCTGCATCCTGTAGTACTTTCTTATGTTGCACATATACGTTACTCAGCACAGTGCTTGACAGGAATAAGCGTTGAGTTTCTATCTGCTTTCTTCATCTTTCCCTCCTCCTACTCCTCCTTTTGCTTCACCTCAGTGTTGCACAGATTCCTGTCTCAATTCTCATTAATAATCTAACTCTGACTCTAAAAGAGAAAAATAAAAGTAAGAAAGAAGGATAAAAAAGTAGAGAGAGGAATGCTTCCTAACTAACATGGGACATATACTTTGCCAAGGAAAGTTAGTCTTTCCTCATGTGCATATTGCTGTTAATTTCCCTTAAATTCCCTAAAAATCAACTCTAATTTTATCATGCCATGTATTATTGTACGGCCGGAAGTGGCTGTTTATTGCCCACCAGATAAAATCATGTGTTCTTGACCTTACCCACATTTTTCTTTACTATTCCTTTTCAGTTATCACCTTTGCCAGCTCAAGCACTTTGTGGCCCTACCATACCCTATACTTTTCTCTTTGTACCTGTGTTTTCTCTATGTGGAATGCTCTTTCCTGTCAAAACCCTTCTATCTTTCAAGACTCACTCACTTGACATATTTATTCCATAATATTTTCTCAGACCCCTGTCAATCCTCATCTTTTCCTCTTTAAGCCTCATAAGATTTGTCTTTTTAGGTTATAGGTAGTTTTTTTTTTTTAAACACTGAAGATAATTCTGGCTCTGTCACTTCCTAGCTGTATGTTGTTGGGCAAGATATGTATTTGCTGTAAGAAAGCTCTGGATTCCCATGTGTAAAAATAATACCTACCTGAAAAGATTTTTGTGAAGACTGAAAGGGATAATGCATATAAAACACTTATTACGGTGCTTTGGAGCATGTAGTAAGCACTTAAGAATTAGCTATTGCCATTATTATTACTATTATGATTTCCTCTTTTATAGCACTAAAAAACTTTGACAATATATCATAGTTATCTCTTTATATCACCAATCCTATAATAGTTCAAAGGTTCTTTGAGGTCACAAGTCCCAATTCATGTATCCTTTGCATCCTCCATAGCCCTAGAAACGCATAGCAGAAGCTTCATAAACGTGTTTTGAAAGAATAAATGTAAATCATCTGGCTGATAGTTACAAGAATTTAGTTGCCCTACAGTGTATTCAGACACAAGTTATTTCATGAAATGCAAACTAAAACAAAAGTTTTTGCCATAAAATTAGAATTTAGATTACCTTGGAAAATTACTAGAAGAGTTCGGAGGAAATTAGAATGTGCTTTGGTTGTTAAAATTCTTGATCAAATAAGGATTAGGAAAGGATGCTGAGCATATCAGCAAAAAGACTAGAAGAAAATAAACCAAGCATGTCAGAGGAAAGCACTCCGAACAAATCCCAAGTTGCCAAACATACTGAAGAATAACAAGAAGTCAGTATTGAATTCGTGTGGTCAGTGAACAGGAAACTTGAGTAGTGAACAAAAAATACTTAGGTGTTAAAATGAATTTTAGTGGGTTTCCTGCTAACATGGGCATAGAGTGGGTTTAAAGTATAATTTCTTATAGCTACTTTAATAGTGTTAAAAATAGATTTCTGTTAACGTGACATTGTAGTAAATAGATTTTTCTCTGTAATGTAAACTGAGTAAATATGATATAAAATAAGAAACTGAGTAAATAAGAAATAAAATGAATAGATTTGGCTAAGTATGATAGCAGACATTTTTTTTTCCTTGATGTAACCATTGAAAGTAATGGCATTTTAGAAACCAGAAAAATGTTCAAAAAGTATTTGATTTCAGAAAAGATTAGGAAGAGAGCAAACTCTGTGAGACATTTAGTTTTTTTTTCCACAGAACTAAAATGGAGAAAAGAGGACATTGTCTAGCTAATAAAGGCAAAAGTAATTTTCCCACTGAAGTAGATGAAGTAGATGAGAAGGTAACTAATATTGATTGAGTATCTATTATTTGCCGGGGTCTTTACATCATCATTGAAGTTTATTCTGCATAGTAGCTCACTAATATAGGTCCTAATTTCCTCATTTTAAACTTGGTAAGATTGGCTAACTTTTTCAGGACCACACAACTAGGATTAAATGACATCAAAAATGAAGCCAGTCTGGAAATCAAATATACTGTGTCACACTGCCTCCCTGCTATTGCTTGTTAAAATAGTGTATCATTTTTTCATTTTTTCTACTTTATCCTTCATATTTCCTTATGACCCCAGTATGGAACAGTTGATGGAGGGTGTTTTAAACCAGTTAATAAATTGTAACACTGTTCCCTAAAATGTCAGTAATCATTAAGACATAAATGTTTTGATTGCAGAGATTTATGTTGCTGGTGGCAGCGAGCACAATGTCTTCATATAGCAGACTGCTAAATATCTGAGGAGGGAAAGGAAGGAAGAATGTAGAAGAAGGAAGGAAGGAATTCCAGTTCTGCTATACAGAACCCCCCCCCCAAAAAAAAAACAATCTAGGAATTGCCGAGCTGTAATATAGAACATTCTTTATATTTCGTTCTCAGTAATCATTGTGAATAATTATCTTGTAGAATAATTATCTTGCAACTGTACTAAGGAGCTATGGACAAGTCCTAAGAGTTGTTTAGTTTGATAGGTTAGAGGTGGCATCTTTTATCTGAGGACTCACAGTTGCCATTCTTTTTAGAGTGAAACTAGAGGTCTCAGTATTGCAGACCGTGGGCTATCTTGTTCTGATAATCTTCATAGGCCAGTGCAGATAACTACCTATTTACTTTGGTAGGAGTACATGTGAGTGAAACTCATGGTTGAGTTTCTACAAAACCCATAGACAGCTTAAGGCAATATTTTTCGTCTAGAGAAATATAGGAGGAAAATGACTAAGCAGCTTTACATTTTTTAAAGATAAACCATCAAGCTAAATATATAGTTTGATGATGTTATTATAAGTTCCTCAGGTGTAACTTACACTTCTTCTATGAGCTTCCTTTCTCTATGACTTATTTAGTCTTAAGCCTGAGGTCGCTTGTTCTCAGGTTTCTGTTAATAGATAATAGTTAAGACCAGAGATAGGTTGTTGCTATGTTTAGAGCTGTATCCTGCCATGTTTGAAAAGAGAATTAACTCATCGTAAATTTATATTCCGAGAGACTTTTTGGCCAGGTTTAGGTTTTCAACACCTTTCCATTTGGTTTCAGTTCACAATAAAACAAATCGAGATTGACTTGAATGATAATGGCAGAGGAAGTAAGTCCTAGCTTTCTTCATTTGGTCATTCATTCTTTCAAGAAATCATTTATTTATTCAAGAATCCAACATTCATTCAAGAAGCATTCTTTGAATGCTGAAATTAGCACAAAGAAAAATACAAAATTCTTATCCCAAAACTCACAATCCCAGGCAGGGTCTGAGGTAGGAGACCAACAAGAACTAGACAATTATGATAACATACAATAACAGAGCCTGTATACAGTGCTAGCAGAACAGACAGCAGCCCCTAACTCTGTAGGAGAAGGAGAGTAAGTTATTTTCATGTAAGACATGACATTTTAGTGTAATCTTTCAAAATGGTAAGTTTTCCAGAAGAATCCATGAGGGCAGTCACTTCAGACACAGGGAACAAATATGTGTAAAGGCACAGATGTATTTAAAAACTTGAAAATTGTCTTTACCTTTGAATTGCCTAGGAACACACTCATTTCAGTGACCAGAAGAGTAAATAACAACAGAGAAAACCAGATATGAAGTTGTGTAATTAACGTTTATTGAACATTATCATACTCCATACTTAACTGAATCATGTTAGGCCCTATATCTACGCCGTGAATACCGTCTAATTAAGAAGACAACCAAAGCAGGGATGAAAACAGCATCAAATCTATCTTTAAAGGGCCTATGGCTGTCCATGTAGAGATTTATTGATTAACTGTAGCACTTCAGATTGCACTGGGAACAAAATTGGCAGCAGATGCGAACTTCAAAGTGTGTAATTATTTTGCTTCAAGCAGCTGAACTAAAGGTAGGTAGGTAGGTGGGCTGCCCATTCCATTCTCTCTGAAATTTTATGGTGGTCCAAGGGTAGCCCCAATTAGGAGACCCATGTGTAATCCAGCTGTTTTCTAAACTATCATCACTATGTGTGAATTTATAAAACTGCAAAATGTTCTGATACTTTATAGAACTTTATAAAATTTGGGAAAATTCAGCCAGGAATTTGAAGAATAAAGTATTCGTTCAGGCAATGCTAAAATCTTAGTGATTGAAATCTCTCTTTCCTCTAAAAAATTATTGGGAATAATCTATAAAATTATTTTAGGGCTATAGTTAAAATTATCATAACTTTGTGCTTATATAACAGAGGACTGTAATTGTGAAATGTTAATCTTTATATTTTAAAGATAAAACAGAACATCCTATTTTATTCGTTGAAATGGTGTTTTAGTCTAATCTCAACTATATATGCCAAAGGAAAATTTTTTCAAAGTTACAGGTATTTTATTATTACAATATATTGATTGTCTGGGATAATATATATATTGCCTGGAATACAGAGAGTTCTAAAATGAAAAAAAATATTTATTTTTGCTCTGATGATTTACATCATAGTGAATTAATTGCTTGATCAATGTAAGTATATTAAAATATATAATTTTAAAATTTTGTTTTAAACTAACTTTTATGTAAGAGACTTAATAATAAATATTACCACTAGGAATTTTGGATGACTTGAACTAATTTATATGCATTTCCTCACTTATATTTCATTTCTACTCATCTTGATTTTGGTGTTATAACTTTTCTTTCTCATATTCACTATATTTATTCCTTACATTTATAATTTTGCTGAACACTGAACTAGAATTCTGAAGTTATAATATTTCTGTGAAATTTGGCAGGCTACTTAAGCACTCTGAACCACTATTGACTGACTCATCTTTAAAATGACAATAATGCTATCAGTTCTACCTCCCTTTCAGGGATCCTGGGAGGATCAAATGGTTCAGTGCTTACAAAGTGTCAAGTTACACACAGTGAAGGGGCTTCATATTGATTGTATATTTTAAAGGTTATATTTGCATATGTTATAAAGACAAGTTTATCTATTTAATAGGAGAATGATACTTACTTTGCAGAAGGAGGGAACTTACTGAGGAGGTCAAATATTCCTCTAGCAGTTTGTATATGTATCTTTCTGCCTGCAAGTATGGATATGGGTTTTAACTACACTTAACTCCCAAAGCTTCAATTCCATTACCCTGTAGATTAGGATCCACAGAGCAATACGGTTTTACATTCTTTCCTGTCATCCTTCTCATGCTAGAGAAAAGACTTTGGCAGATTTATTTCATGAGAATAACTCTCCAGATATTAACCACAGAGATGATACAGAGCTGGCTCAGGGATCGACTTCTGAGAATTAATCTCCATCTTTGCCTCTCTCTCAGTCCTTCTTACTATTGGTGGGCTTTTGCCAAATCCTTTTGCATTCAAAATTTGTGAATATGTAAACTATGTATATACTTCAAGAAGAATATCCAATACTTCAAAATATGAGTTCTTAAATATATAATTTGCATGTGTCTATATTTGAAAAAAAAATACCATATAGTAATCCAGATGTAGGTGCAGTTTAAAATAAATTGTCTTAAAAATCTGTCTTTGAGTAATAACATTGTATTCTTCATTTCAGAACATGATGAATGCATCACAAATCAGCACAACTGTGATGAAAATGCTTTATGTTTCAATACTGTTGGAGGACACAACTGTGTTTGCAAACCAGGCTATACGGGGAATGGAACCACTTGCAAAGGTAAAAGGGTTAATGCCAACACCTCTTCCATTAGAGATAATATAATCCATCTCAACCTCCCTCCACCGCTTCTCATCCCTGTTATCTACTTCCTGGCACATTCCATAGCCATTGAGAGCTATACGGTGTGGTCCATGGTTTTCCTCCTGGTTATATCAGTGTTTAAGTAACCAAACTGTTCAATAATTTTGACTTAATTAATTAATGTTCCTTGACCTCAGCCACAGTGGTTTTCATCTCTGTTCCTCTCTAGCAGATCCCATCCTCATCATTTTTGTATAGAACTGCCTCACCTATGAAATCTTAAACTTGAACATTTTATCGTTTAACTGCAGGTCCCCTTATGCTATTCTTTCTATAACTCTTGAGCTTTTGTTTCTCTGACCCTTCCTTTTCATTCAATTTACCAGACTCCTCCCAGGTTCAGATATATATATTTAGTCCAAACATGACAGTTTTTAAAGTTTATGGCAGTACCATTGGCCCATTTGTTCTACTACCATAATCCACAGTGACATATCTCTATTTCAAGTCAATCTGACAGTTTTTCTTCTCTGCCATCTCTCTTGAGCTATTGAGTACTAATTAATTGGGAATAGATTTCTTAGATCTCTATGTTTTATAGTTTCCTATTTTAGCTAGTTTATCAATTATTTTAAATGTCCTGTTGAGCTCAGATTTTTATTTACATCATTGGATGTCCCATCTGTAGTTTACCATCATCCATTAATTCACTTTTCACCAATGTCCTCTTTTCTTTCATCAGATGATATTACCCCAACTTCCATATTCCTTATTGTATCATATAAATTTATTTCTGATTTGTCTAATTTAGATTTTTTGAGTTTCAAAACTGCTCATTCCTCAAATACACTGTGTCCATCATCCTGGAGTTTACTAAAATCAATTGGCTATGATACTGTGGGAGGTAGGAAATAACAAGGGATGATTGTTGATGCAGTACCTAGGTCTTAATATGGGTCTTAAGACCTAGTCTGCAGTGACACATTCAGTGCAAGTACAGAGCACCTAGAGGATTGCTCTGGTTTGTAAAAGTCTATGGAAATCTTTAATTTAGAGAATTCTGAAGTAAACCTACTCATTTTGGGATCTAAATCCCCCAAAGATTCCCTTAGAGAAATTAGACAAATCCTGAGAAAAGCCAGACTTTTAAAGTCCATAGCATAGTATGATATAACTGAACCCTTAGGACTTCCCCAAAGTGTACCGATTTTCTGAGAGTTTGTTTGGCTTTAAGATTTCATCTGGGAGCCCAACAGCTTCTCTCTCTTATTTCTACTTGACTCTGACTCCTAATTAATGTGAAGAATAAAGTTTATAACATAAAGAACTATCGAAGTTATGAACAGATGTAGATAGATAATTATTATCTTTGAGGGAACAAGTATGCTCAAGGATCTATAAACTTTTTCTGGGAATTAGAACTACAGGTTGCATAAAGTCTCTTCAATTCCTGTGTATATCTCTGTTAGGAATGTCAAAAGCTGAGAAATAAGTAGTTTAAATGTAGGATCTGAATTGTTGAGTCCTGTGCTCCAAGAACAGGCTGCAACCTTGTAAATTACTCCAAGGAAGATATACATGTGGTCTGATAGGTGTACTTTTTATTATTTATGAAGTTTACATTCCCAGTCTCTTTGTAAATCCCTGAAGACTAGATATTCTTTTTGCCTAGGATGAAGACATATTAGTGTCTAGAACCAAATAAGCTGGATGGCCTCTCTGGGCCCATTCCTTTAACTCAACACCAGAATCTCAGATTTCCACATTTTACCATTCTGAAAAAAAAAAGTACATCCAACTAATTAAAGGAAGCACATGCCAGAAAACTAGAGAAAAAGCTTTTTCCCAAATGATTGTAACAAGCTAGTCTAGTTCATCCATGACAGACCTTGCCAGGCTGAGGGAACAGCAGCTGAGCCTCACAGAGCCAAAGAACAAGCAGAAGTGAAAACAGAAGCTTCTAAGAGTGCTCAGTCTTACCCACTTTGTTACTCTCACCTACTCTGAAGGCAGCACATCTCAAAAAATCACCTTTGCAGTGGCTCAGACCTTGACTCCTTTTCTTATTCACTTGCAAACCCATTCTAAGACAGACTATACAGTTTCTTTGCCTGTGATCCTAGATCCTGACCTATTCTTAGTAGGGGAATATAAGACGCTTTCTAAATACCTCTAATTAAATTATTTTACTATTGGCTGTTTCATCACCAGGACTGATTTAAAACTTTTTCTGAAAGATAGGACATTTCTCTAATATTTTGACTAGAGCCTCATAGGATTCAGTCATTTCCCATTTCCTTATCTTATTCTCTAGATAGTGATTTTCTCCCTAAGAAAACTATCTAAGATACCAACCATTTTTTATGTTTAATTTCAAGCTAGATTGTTACAGTGAAAATCCTCATTCTAATGCCCTTCCTGTTTTGTAAGTTTACCATTTTTTTTAACAGAAAGTTCAGTATTTTATTTTATTGATGAAATATTTTTTCAGCATTAGAAAGAGCACTGTTTAACATAAATCGTATATAAGTTTTTTACCTACATGGAAAATATTGTATGAATATGAAATTATAATGGCATTTATGATTTGATGTCCACATCTCCAAGAGAATAAAGAAAAACTGGGTTTAGAGTATCTTGAACCACTTACTTCTAAGGTGCTAAAATTGTGTATCTGAATTATTTTAGCATTTTGCAGAGATGGCTGTAGGAATGGAGGAGCTTGTATTGCCGCTAACGTGTGTGCCTGCCCACAAGGCTTCACTGGACCCAGCTGTGAAACAGGTAAGGATATCATTTCATCTTCTAGAAAATGAAATTTTATACCAACGCATAAAGTAATCCATGAGGAAAATAATGTTTCAAGTTTCAAGTGGGCTCTCAAAGCATGTGGCTGTTAATAAGGAAGTGCTAGGAGGGAGTAGGGGGGTTTAGTGATGCATATTCACTGGGTATTTTCCCAAAGTCACTCTAAAGAGGTTTTGTAGCTACTTCAACTAGAAACCTATTGAACGTTTTCAGAAAAATGTGAGATTGCCGATGATTTTGTGCTTCATAATTTATTTTACTCACTTGGAGCTCATTTTTCCTGGAATCTATATGACTATATTAAAGCACAGACTTTAAGCGTATGGCCAACTCACTACCTCCTGCAGCTACATTTGAGAATTTTTAATAATTCCTCATTCAAGCCTAATCTAAACTTACTCTTTCTAATGGCTACTAACACTAGAAACTTTTAAAAATACTTAAAAACTTTTTAAAATATTAAAATATATAATCTGTTTATAGCTTATGACCCAAAATAAGATGTTCCTTTAGTTCAAATAGACCTTGAGGATAAAAAAAAAAAAGTGTTTTGAGTATTAGGTCCTAATTAAAATCATGTCGGTAGTAGTTTGGTTGCTTTGGGTCAAGTGGGTTCTAAAAGCAGATGACCTCTGAAAGTCTGGTTATAATTCCTAAGAGAAAGCTGCTGATTGTGATTGGTGGTCGCCATCTCATAGTCCTTTCCATAAATCTCAGTGCAATAGATGCAGTGCATGTCCTGACCTGATCCCACTTGCAAAGTCATCTTGTTTAATAAAAACACCAACTGATCAGAATGTGAGACAGAAAGGTTTGCTCCTTTTAAGAAGTGAAAATTTTACGGAAGAGGTACTGCCGCTGTTCACAGAAGAATGGTCACAAAAGAGTTTGCATCACTAGATCATTTATTTTTACAAGTACCTCTAAATGGTGTTTTTCAAACTTCAGTGACTGGTTACAAAGGTCTCTGATAGAAAACGCACAGTGGCTATCTTTGATATGTGGGACTCTTTCTTAAGGGGATCATTTCTTAAATCAGGAGTCCTCAAGCTCATGTAGGTGTGAATCACCTATTGAATTTAACTTGTTAAAAATACAGATTACTGGTAATTAGCTATCATTGGATTTACTAAATCAAAATCAGGTTCTTTCAGGTGCAGTGGTTTTACAAAGTTTCTATCCTGTGATCTCCACCAGCACACCCACACACATTATGGTACACTGTGGTCCTATGTATCAACACCTTTGGCAACTGTGTTTCATAAATATGGTATTATGTACTGCCTGTGATGCAGAGTCAATACTGAAAGTCTGGCTTTTTAAGAGCATTTGAGTGGTGTGGAATTTTGAAATAAAGGCTGTCCCAGAAAATCAGGATGAATAGTAACCAGGCCCAATCCTGCATATTATTCTTCCACTGGAAAAAAAAAAATAAAGTATAAATATATGTATGTGTATGTGTGATGAGATTGTGAAAATCTGGAATGATGTAAAATTAATCTGAGCAATGTAAAATTTAATACCAGAGTTAAAAATAACCCAACAGAATATTTAGCTTTTTCTATTTAATTATTTTTAAACTTTCAGTCTATAAAAAAATGATCCCTAAGTAGCCGTCTGTAATAGCCAAGGGCTTTGAGATGGACAGGTATGGGTTCAAAATCTAGTTCTACCCCTTTACTTGTTATTTGGCCTTGGACAAGTTACATTAACTTATCGGTGTCTGCTACTCTCTATACATCAAGTTATTCTCTACAAGTATCCTCCAAGATAGGTATTATCTCCATTTACAAATAAGAATATTAGGTTCAGAGTGATCAAATTTTTCTATGGTCACAGAGTTAGCAGATGAATACAAAAGGTCTTTTTACTCCTAAGCCCAACCTTTTTTATCTATATCAGTTTTTATTTTTAAAGTTTCTACTGAAGTCATTCCAATGACAGAAGAGAGAGAATACCTTCATCCAGTATGGTTCTAGAATGGCCTACCACAAGAATAAATAAAATTTCTTTAAAACATTATGCTTTATCCTGAAATTTTATTTATTTCTATTTCATAATATATGAAAATATTTAACTTACATACCATTCCATAAAGTTGGTGTTCTAAGGCAATGGGTCATAGTTTATCTCTGCCTTCCAGGATCTCTTGGCCCAAGACCATATTTTATTATTTGAAAAGCAAACATTCTTGCCTTCTGTCTGAGAAAAAGTAATACTACTGCTTGCCTCAAAGTATCTGTCCAAGTTATTGTTCCAGGTTAGATCCTAACTCTTCACCTCCCAACACCATCACTTTTGTTGATGCAATTATAAGTAGAAGGTGTACCCTTTTACAAAATGACTAGATGAAAAGAGACACATGTGAAATAATTTATCCACCCATTCATTCAAAAATGTTTATTTAGGATCTGTTATATGCTGAGCACTGATCTAGAAATAGGATATAACAGTGAACACAACGTAGGACCTGTATACATGGAAATTATGGTCTAATGGTGTAGAGGGACTATAAACAGAAAAAAAATAAATAAAACAATAGGCGTTATAAAGGAAACTAAAGTAGAGAGTGTAACACTATTTCATTCACCTATGGACTTTATTATACATGATAGGTATTATTATTGATATTTATTATAAAGGTAACTAACATCAGCTTCACTATCAAGTTCCAAAATTTCAGTGGTTAATACAAAAACTCTATTATTGCTCACTCACATTCAGTTCAATTTGTGAAATGTGGACATGGAGAGAGTTGAGAGGGATTGGGATTGGGATTGTTCAAGCCAAGGACCCTGGCTATCACCATTTTATGAAGAAGCTATGGCAACACATGGCCTCCAAAAGCCACCAGAGAAGAGGACCACAAAGGAAGCATGGAGAATACACACCTACCATTACTGCCTCAGGTCAGAAGTGATGTGTTCCTTCTCTCACACTGCTGGTGAGAACTAATCACATGGACCCAAGAGGTTTAGAAAATATTAAGCTGAGTTTCTAGGAAAGTGAAATTGGTTTGGAGAGCATTAAGCCAGTCTTCTGCTGTATCTGCTATCCGACATTACTGGTACTATTAACTCTAAGCAACCAAACTGTTTTCTATGTTTCTGTCATCTACTCAGAGCAAGGAATTCTGAGTTACTTTCTTTTCCAATCAATGCCTTCTTTCTGCCTCCTGCAGGGATCCTTAACTTGGAATTCTACGAACCCTTCAGTCTATGTATGGACTTCAGGGCTCAGGCATTCCCCGAATATCTGTGCATGTGTACATTTTCCTGCAGAGAGAACTAACAGCACTTAAAGATTTCATATGGATTTCATAATTTCCAAGTAGTTAAGAACCACTAAGGAGAGAATCTACCATGATTCATAAAGAGAACTGACTGCTGTTTCATTCTGTGGAAGACGATCCAAACTCAAATAGCCAATGCCATTCAGTGTGTTCCTTTGGGAACCTAAAATCCAAAGACCCCAAACTGAACTCACCATCTCTTCCATGACATGACTTATCTCCGCTTCCTCTTTTATTACTGAAACTTGGTTCTTCAAGTTTCAGTAATGTTTATTTCAGTGAGTGGCAGCCTTATCTAGTAAGTTTTCTTGGCCAGTAATCAAGGAAACATCCCCCTCTTTACATCCAGGCAAGTATTTTGCTTCTCTTTACTAAGGTCCATTTCCTTCCATTCTGGCTGGTACTCCAGTAGTTCAGGGCTCTCAGATGGATCTTTCTTTAGTCTACTCTCCACAGAATTTCAGAGCACAAATCTTATCATGTCACCCATACTTACAACAACTTTATCATCCCCCATTGCCCTCAAGATGAAGGTCACATAACTTAACATGACATTTAAGGCCCTTTAAGATTTGGCCCTTGCTTATCTACCCAGCTTTCATCCTTTTGATCTTCCATCTCCTCAACTCTCTTGCACCCTTCCAGGCATTGAGTTTCATGGGGTTAAAGGGTATATCTTGTTCACTTTGGAATCTTCAAAACATAGCATAAGGCCTGCACCTTATTAGGTGGTCCACAATTGTTTGGTGAATACCAAAGGTGCGATCAATTAAATGAGGAAGGAAAAGATGTGGTTGCATCCATATTTGCTGGACTTTTTGAATATTAGTTTAAAGAGGCCCTCTGGGTCATCTGGTCCCGTCTGTATTCTCACCGCAGATAAGGTAATTAAAGTA
>NW_006439717.1:4357880-4423489 GCF_000325575.1 Pteropus alecto
AAACTCAGATCTCCAATGCCATTCAGTGTGTTCCTTTGGGAACCTAAAATCCAAAGACCCCAAACTGAACTCACCATCTCTTCCATGACTTATGACTTATCTCCTCTTCCTCTTTTATTACTGAAACTTGGTTCTTCAAGTTTCAGTAATGTTTATTTCAGTGAGTGGCAGCCTTATCTAGTAAGTTTTCTTGGCCAGTAATCAAGGAATCATCCCCCTCTTTACATCCAGGCAAGTATTTTGCTTCTCTTTACTAAGGTCCATTTCCTTCCATTCTGGCTGGTACTCCAGTAGTTCAGGGCTCTCAGATGGATCTTTCTTTAGTCTACTCTCCACAGAATTTCAGAGCACAAATCTTATGTCACCCATACTTAAAACAACTTTATCATCTCCCATTGCCCTCAAGATGAAGGTCACATAACTTAACATGACATTTAAGGCCCTTTAAGATTTGGCCCTTGCTTATCTACCCAGCTTTCATCCTTTTGATCTTCCATCTCCTCAACTCTCTTGCACCCTTCCAGGCATTGAGTTTCATGGGGTTAAAGGGTATATCTTGTTCACTTTGGAATCTTCAAAACATAGCATAAGGCCTGCACCTTATTAGGTGGTCCACAATTGTTTGGTGAATACCAAAGGTGCGATCAATTAAATGAGGAAGGAAAAGATGTGGTTGCATCCATATTTGCTGGACTTTTTGAATATTAGTTTAAAGAGGCCCTCTGGGTCATCTGGTCCCGTCTGTATTCTCACGGCAGATAAGGTAATTAAAGTACAGAGAGGTGAAGTAACTTACACAAGGTGTTTCATTGTAGATACAGATCTGCGATTTAGAATTCAGGTCTTCTGATTCTTAATCCGCTGTTTTCACCCACCTTTTTTCCCTTCCTTCCTTCCTTCCTTCCTTCCTTCTTTCCTTCCTTCCTGCCTTCCTGCCTTTCAGCCTACCTGCCTGCCTCCTTCCCTTCCTTTATTCCTTTCTTCTCTCCTTTTTTTTCTATACCATGCTATATGCTCAGGACTTCATCTCACTATCATCCCTCATGAGGTCTGTGTTTTCTGTTATGCCCACCACTTCACCTGCCAAATAATCCTGTTGTCTCTAACAGTGAAGGCTGGGGCAGTTTTTTTTTCTCCCAAGGTAGGAAAAGCATCAGGATTTTCAGGATTTCCTAAGTAAAAGAATGACCTAAATTTGGCCTGCTGGAGTTGGATGCTGCCTGATAGCTTAGCAAGGAGATTAATTCCTGGCCTCAGTGGCCATCTGTTGGGCCCTCACAATGGAATTGCTGAGGATGAAGTAATAGGATTTACTGATTTTTGAAAGACAGTCTTAATGTGCATGACACTTACCAACCCTTGGTACTTTAGTTGAGAAAGTTTCCCCTGAATTCGCTCTCCCTAATTTATTTAGTCTATTTCTGCATCATATGTATATTAGTGGAATGTTTGAATCCATTTACCAACTTTACAAAGGGGTAATGTGTATGCTTTTTACTGATTAAAATTAATTTTTCATGACTTTCTTTTTTAGCCATTGTGTAAAATCACCCACATGTACAGCATAACTTCATTTTTAATTAAACATCCTAATATTCCATCAGGTGTTTAACTTGGATTTACAGGGTGATTATATCTTGGATAACTCAATAAAATGTATTAGAAATCTATGTGCTGAGGTTTAACGGCTCTATCACTGCCATACCGTATTTATTGCACAAGTGCTAAACCTCAGCAAACACTTGTCTGATGATGTAATTAATATGCAAAGCTGTCTTAGTATACTAAAAGTAAACCTTTCAGTCATGATTTAAAGTGTAACTCCAAAAGATTTGACAGTTCCCTATAAGTAACTGCTGACTTAAATCAAATTAAATGTTTATAACTGGGGAAAAGTTGGTATCAAATGGCAAAGCTAAAAAGAAAATTTGCTGCAATATCAAAGAAAAGGAGATCAGACATTTTGGTGATAAATGGCTTTTTCTTTTTCTCCACTGTGTGAAAAAAACAGGTTTCTTAGCCGCAGATCAAAACATGAGATGACATTTTAATTATTTTTAGTAAGTAGTTAAATGAATATAAATTTAAGGTGCATTCCTAAGTGTTTTTGTAGCTTTTTAATATCTATCTGTAGTTTCAAAATAATAAATGACACATGTGGTGTATATGAATGTTGCTTTATTTCAAAGGTAACTTCAAATTGATTGAGGTTAATTGATTTTAAATTGTTTATATTATTACTGTTATAGGATAAGTGCTAAAAATTTTTTTAATTCATTTATAAGAACAAAGTTATTTTGCTAGTGGTATATATAGTTACTGTTTATTACTAATGTCAAATTGTATTAAATTTCCTGACATAGTTAAGTTAGCACATTTTTCATCATTAATATATTGACAAATATATTGATCTGATTTCATGATTGCATAGCTTTTTTAAAAAGGCATATTTTTCAGATGCTTACATTATTTTATATTGTTTTACATGGGAAGAATGAAAAAAATCAGAAGCAAGAGAAAATTCTCAAAATATTTTTGACATAGCATACCCAAAATGATTCATAGTAAATTCTGTTAGCAAAATGTGTATATTTCTGTGGGAGCAAAAGGAGACTGAGTAAAAAATTTGAGACAACTTAATATAGTTAAAAAAGAAAAACTTTGGATGCCTTTGCTATACCAATAAAGGTGATCTTTTTTTAGTATTATTTTAAATTTATTTTGCTTTGGTCGAACTTCATATCAAAAATCATTAAATAAACTTTACTGTAATAAAAAAAATTGGGGAAAAAAGAAGTTCAACTTCCGGTCCTTCACAGATTCTATTAAAGTCACTTTTCTAGATCCAGATTTTTTGAGGAAAGAAGACACAGAACAGATCATTTGGTGGCTTCTGTAATCTGGAAATGTACTCTCAGAGAATTCTGTTCGTCTGCCTAAAACAGTTCCTCCAGTCATACTTGCTGAGACCCATCTGATCTTCAAACTTGGTCTCTAATGATAAGAGTGATTGAATTACATTCGATGAATGAATATATATTAAAGAACTTTAGATGAATTAGAGGTTTAGATCCCAACATTACTTTTCCCTTTATAAAATAAAAAAAATAAATAAAACAAACAAACAAACAATACCACTAACTGAAAGCTTTCCAATCATACCCTACATGTGAGTTAACTTGGGCACTTAACGCATGTCTTCTCTTCAAGTTGGTAATACTTAACCTCTCTTAAATAACCCTTTAATTGCTTAATGTTATGCCAAACCCTGATACTCTTTGAAGCATTTAATGCAGTGGTCAAAAGCACATGAATTAACATCAGAGACACATTGGCATGAGTCCTAGGTCTACTGTTGACCAGTTATGTCGTCTTTTCAATGTTACTTCATTTTCTATGCCTTAATTTTCACATGTATACAATGAAGATGATAATATCTACTTCATGGATTAGTTCTAAATGAAGTAATGTAAGCAAGACAGGCAGTACCATGATACCTGATGTGATCATATTATCCATTTTAAGTAAAATTTTGTATACAGAGCTGTTTGAAGTTTTTAGACATCTTTGAGGTAATTGGATGTAACCTGAGATGTTATAAAATTAGAGTTAAGAACAAGATATGATTCTAGTTTTCTTGATTCATTTATAAACCAACTTTAAGTATAATTTTACTATACTTTAATGGTTAAAGTGGTTAATTTAGCAATATGCATTCTTCGCATTTACTTAAGATTGCTTTATTTTAGTTCTAATGCAAATCTTACAAAAATGAATGTTTTATAGAAATCTGTCTTTGTACTATTCAAAAAGTAGTTAAAGTTCTCAGTGTTAAATCTCAAAGTCATTCTTCCAAGTCCTTCAGGTTAGTTGGAAAAAACCTTACACTTTCCATGTATCAGTCATGTATAACAGATAACAACTCTGATGAGGAAATTTTTCAGATTCTTTTATTGTACTGCCTACCTAATTAACATTGGAAATGAGGCCACATCGTGGAATTAATATAAGAAGAAAAGAATTGCTTTCGAGCTGTTAGAGGGCAGGTCTCCAAGAAAAAAGCCCAACGGAATTATTTAGAATTTGGAAAAGATCTTCACTTTTGTTTTAAAAATATTGATAGTTTTTTTTTCAATGGATCACCTTTGAATATAGCTTGTATTATGCCCTTGAATTCTTAGAATATGTATTTCCTCTTTTTTATTCAAAACAAACCAAATAAAGTCACTTATTAGATTTTAAAAATATTCCAAAATTAATTAACTGAATACCGCATTAATATTTTAAATAAACAATATAAACACAGCATATAAAATTTAAAAGGACAGAAAGTATATAATGAAAAGTAAATTTTTTGTGTACCCCTTACCCAATCATTGCTTTTTTTCCCCTTAATATATCTTAGAAATCATACTATCAATATGTCATCATTGAACAGAATGATTCAAATAGGAAAGCCACTCTTAGAGGAGCTGCCACTCAAATAGTAGAGTTTTAATTTGAAACTGTGGTTGCTGATAAGAATGCACATCTTGAGGATAAGATTTTTCTCTCCCTTTGGGTACCCCCATACTTTGGTTGGGAATGTTCTGCAGTGTTCTCATTCATAAATCCTAAATATTTTTGTATACAGATAAGCCGATGAATTTCTATTCATTAGCAGTATGATGGAAGGGTACAAACTTAAGATTCTGGAGGCACATTAGAAAGTGATAAAGATATGAACAACTATCTGGGACTCAGTCTTTTCTAATTCAAAATATATCCAGGATGTAACTTTTTATTTATGCTCGCATTATTTTCACTTATTGCATTATAGTTTTTTCTTCTATTTCTTGTTTTTTTCTTCCTGAAAGACATGCTTTAGTATACTCTTAGAATGACTCTATTAGTGGCAAACTCTCAGTCTTGGTCTGAAATGGGCTTTATGCCATTTTCACTCTAGGTTAGTTATATGTGGGCTTCTAGGTAGTTTTCTCTAAGCACTGAGAAGGAAGTATTCCATTGCTTTGGGGGCCTGTGAGGTTTCTGTTTAGATGTCTGCTGTCAGTTCACTGGTAATTCATTTAAAAAATACGTTTTTGCTCTAATTACTTTTAAGGTCTCCCTTTCCTTGGGGTTTCTGATTTTGATGTGTTATGTCTAGGCATGAATTTGTTTTATCTTGCTTGGAACTCCGTTATATTATTGAATCTGAAGAGTCATCTCTTTTATTGATTTTGGAAAACACTCAATCTTTATCTTATTGAATATTGCTTCTCTCTCATTCTTTTTATTCTTTCCTTCTGGATTTCCTGTTGGACATATGTTGGCCCTTATCTTTCTATGTTTCTTTGACTTTCTTTAATATTTTCCATCTCTTCATCTTTCTGTGTTGTGCCCTTTGTGATTTCTTCATATTTATCTGCCAGTCTGTTAGGTAACTCCTCTGCTTTGTCTAATTCTTTGTTTAGCTCATCCATTGAATTTTTTTTAGTTCAGTAACGATCTTTTTCATTTCTTGAGTTCTCTTTTTCATATCTTTTGGTTCTTATTTATTTCTTGTGATTTTAATTTCTTTTATGTCTTTAACAAATTTAAACAAACTTTTAATCTTTATCATATTGCTGTATTGTCTGTTTTTATTGAATTTGCTGACTCTTGCTCATGATGCAGTGTTTTCCTCATGCGTTTTGTATTTTTCATGTATGACCATATCTTCATTGACCTGTGAAACCTGAAGTCTTTTTCTTTCAGAAATTTTGCATTTGCTTCCTTAGATGTATCAAGAGTATTACAATCAATAGTTGTGTTAATTTCTTTGCCAAGTGGCATACCACAAAGGTGGTATAAATTTGAACCTCAAAACTCTATAAGAGAAAATACGTTTTTCTCCGAACTTAAGTTCAGGCAAAAACAGTGTGTCTTCTCTTAATCCCCTGTGCTAGTGGATGTTTTATTTATATGTGTTCCTATCCTACACTTAAACTGAAAGACATCCCTTCAAGGATTCTACTTTGTGCTGGAGTCTTGGATCTTATATAGGATCAAGTCCTCTCTGCTGTCACCTCGTGGGTCATAAAATCCGAACCTGATGTTCAACTGCTTCTTCACCATATAAAAATTTTTATTTTTGCTTTAAATCAGCTCATTATAAATTTTATATTAAATATTTTTAAGCCCTGTGTTTGTAGAAAGAATATTTTCAGGGTATACAGTTCTCAGTATTGCTGGAATTTGAAAGAAAGTCACTCATTTTCGACGTAAGTATGATTTTGTTGCTGCTCAGTGACTCCTGCAAGTGATGGGCTTCGGTTGCTCATAAATCTGCATACTGTGAGGTGAAACTCATGGTGGAAGAATGAAAATGCGGTGGAACATAGGAAGAAATAAGGTAATATGAACAACTTCATGGAATTTACTAGGAATGGAGATGAGGCTGTGGCTGCTTCTTTCTCTTCACTGAATTTCTTATGCTCCCGAAGAGTCTGCATTTCTTCTTAGAGGGGTTTCCTCTATGGCTAATTTCCATTTCTTTCTTCATGTAAGCTTTCTGGAAGAAGCCACTGGAATTTAGGAGCAACAAATCCATAGCAGTTAGCATTTTTCAGCTGATAGGTGACCCTTAAGAGTTTACTGTTTTTTGAAAGAATAAAATATATTCTGAGTAATCGTTTTTTAGATTTAAAATAAAATGTATACAAGTTAAATATCAAATATGGGTAGAGAGTCAAGTTAAAGAAGATGAATCAAATTTGCAAGTGACATAAATTGGGGAGGGTAACTAATATGACAAAAGGCAGAACCAAGATTCAAAGGTGTTCAGACTGCAGGAACGATGGGATCAAAATAACACTATGACATTTAACAGACATTTAAAAGTGCCTCCTGTAGTTGTCCTACTTTCGGCTTCCAAATAAGGCCACACTGCTTCTACTAGTGTTTTATTTTTGGATTCTTAATTCTGAGGCCCACATTCATTGTGTCTTTTGCCCTACCCATTGATTTTCTTCTTTTCTTTAGTTGTTCTTTTCTTCCTCAGCCTTTTTTCCATTCCCTCCTTCTGGAGCTGGGTTCCTTAGAGTAGAGGCGAAGCCTACAATTTTGTGTTTCTCACAGGGCTTGTAGCATCATGCTTTGCATATAGTAGGCAGTTCATGAATATTAATAAAATATAAATACACTCTTGCATTTGGGTTAGAAAACAATTGTACAAGTTACAGGAAACCAACTTCAACAATGGTGTCCTTTACTTGACTGTTGATTCCAAGTTCACTATGAGCCAAAAATATAATAGGTTAGCTCAGAAAGAAAATGCAAACTTAGCTAAAGTGTTAATAGAAACAGAGTATGGAAAACAATATTGGTAATAGTCTCCCTGAATTCTATATTACATATCCCATACTGGAATATTATATTCACTTTGGCCAATGGATTTTAAGAGGTTATAGGCAAATTAGGTTATGATTGGGAAAAGTTATCTCGGGAATGAAAGCCCCATTGGATATAAGAGGATAGTTGAATAAACCCTACATGTTTAACCAAGAAATGAAGAAAAAATTATAATTGAAAGGTATGAAAACTATCCTTAAATACGTGAAGAAAAAAAAAAATACATGAAGAGCTAAATTAGTATTTGGAGTTCGGATTAGATTATTAAGTTTAGCTCTACTGTACAAAACTAGTAAATGTACCAGGAGGCAAGTTTGAACTCTAAATAAGAAATATATTGGTCACTAGAATCATATGAAAATGGGATGGACCAGCCTGTGTGCTCAAGCAGAATCTAGATGACCATATGTTAGTAACATGTAGGGCCCTCAGGATTTCTGCACTGGGTCTAGATTGCCTTGGTTTATTGGGATAACCTAGGACTCTTCTTGTTGCCATTCTTCATAACAGTAACTACTTCCAACTACATGTCTAAGGGCTCTTCCTGTAATAATAAAGAAGCAATATAGCATGATGGGTAAGAGTTAAGAGTGAGCTTGAAGGCAGCTCTCTGGGTACAGATCTGGGTTCTGCCACTGACTACCTGTGTGGTCTGGGGCAAGTTACTTAATTTTTATATCTGTCTTGGTTTCCTTGTTTTAAAATAGAATGATAATAATACCTATTTTATTGTATTGTTGAGAAGACTACGTTAGTGAATACATATAAACAGTTACAGCAGTGGCTCAGTAAATGTTAGCTGTTATTATGACCCTGCAATAACCCTCTAAAAGTTATTATTACCAGATGAGGAAACTTAGGTTCAAAAAGATTGAGTAATTTGCTCTGGACTGTACAGCCAGAAAAGTGGGGAAAAAAGGATGAATTAAAACAACCCGTGCTCTTTCTGCTCTGCTGTTTGGGCTCCACTGCACCATAAAGGTGACTAAATGCCTTTGAAATGGCAGCAAACTTTGTGAACATAAGTGCCAAATTATCTAAATTAAACATTTATTAAACTCTTGTGCATGCACAGCACAGCATGACATGTGTGTGAAGATATGGCAAGTAAAATGCAGTTTTTTTCTCTTGGGAGTTTATATCTCTGACTGTCTAATGCATAGGGGAGCACTTTATCTCAATGACAGAGAAAGAACAAGTGAGTACAAAATAACAGCAATGCCTTTTAAGTGATTGTTAACTACTAATCTTGTCTGATATGGTAACCCCAGAAAAAAAATTGCCCTTAGGAAGAATAAATTTTAGAGCTGGAATCCCAGCAGTTACAATTTTCAGGGGAAGGTTTCATGATAAACTCCTACTGGTGAGACCTAGGAGGCAAGCAAACCACTGATTAAATGTGTGAAAAGTATATACTCAAGTGTTAGACGGAGTTTTCATTAACAATTTTCTCGATATTCATGTCTGAAGATAATTATAAGGCTGAATAAGAGTGATCTCGGACTTCTTGTTTAATCAAAAGCCATAACAAAACAAGTTAAAGGAATTCTCTGACATTCTTATTCTTTTAAGATGTGGGACTCTTTGTTTTCCTTAGCTGAGGTGTGTTTTCATTTGCCTTGAGCAGCCTTTAAAATATAAATCACTCCTTCAACATGTTTTTATTTTCCTTCAGATTTTAAACGGCTCAATTCCAGTCTTAAAATCAGCTTTGCCTTTGTCCTTTTTATATAAATCCAAATATATTTTTACTCCTTCCTATCATTCTCTTTTAAAACTTTTTTAATTCAAGGAAAATAAAATCAGTTGACTGTAACCGTTTGTTTCTTTTTCCTTGAAAATCAATCTAATAGACTCTCTAAACATGATAATTTATTATTCATTATGATCTTCCTGGTTCTGACCATTTATAACAAAAAGAAATTAATTAAAACACAGAGGCCTATAAACAGTCCTGAATAGGCAAGAGTGAGTTACATATTGTAGAATGCCAAACCTTTACTCAGAGAAAGATGGAGAGGGGATGCTTCCCATAAATCATAAAACCTAATTACAAACCAAAGGATACTGACCGTGTTACACAGATGCTTTTCTACTGTAAACTGAGTGAGAAGCAAGATTTAGTTAAGTGTCTAAAATCAGATTATATTTAATCAACTAATTTTAACTTATGTAGGAACAGAATAGAGATAATTGTCAATTTAGTTGGAATTATTAATAAATATTCGTAATATATTATCTGAGATCAGATCTTCAGGTTTACATTCATGAAAGGCAAACAGAAGGGAGACATTTGTGTTACACTTATTTTACATGCATTGTACTCATTTACTTTAGACTTTACTCCTCTACTGAAATAGCTTTCTCGGAAATCAAATATAACTTCTTAATTACTATTTCCAAAGTATTCAAATTTGTTTATCTTTCTGAAGCATTCATTGTTACTAACCAAATTCATTCCATCAACCCCCTTTTTCTCTGGTTTCCTTGGCATGACGTTTTCTCCAGACTGTACTGTATTGCAAAAACCTTATGTAGTAGGTGTTTTGACTCATGTTTTTAGAGGAAAAGATAGAGAAGTAAGTGAATTGCCCAGGATGACATAGGAATCAAATTGAAGAGCTTGGAGTTAAACACGAGACAACATAAATCCAAAGCCCATTGCACTGTATCTCCATTATGGTGGCTATTGCACGTTTGAGCTCTTACTGCTGACTGACTGCCTTCGCTTGCATTTTTGCTGCTGCTTCTCACCTCCTGAATGTGAAGATTAAATTACATACTTGCTCATCTCTTCTCTTTTGTAACACTATCTTCTATGTAATGCTCGACCATCCTCAAGTCTTCAAAGGAGTCCAGACCTCTCCACAGCTCCACTCCCACATCCCAAGGGGCTACCATCTATTTCCGCTTGGACATTTTCAACTACACTGCAGCCTGCTTCCCCTGTGTTTTCCTTTCTCCAGATTGAAATCATCTAGGCCTGACAAACCACCCATCTCCTTTCATTCCCTTCAGTGTCCTTAAAGCAAAACCAATATAAATGGTGCACAGCAGAATTTTAACCAAAATTTTGAGGATAATGGAGGAGGACTAAAAAGAAACAACAGATGTGCTCACCTGGTCATATATTTTCATAAAATTTGTAATAGTTATATATTTTGATAATCTCTTTTCCTGCAGGGGCCTTCAAAATGGTAGAGTCTTCTTAAAACCCTGGCATACTTGCATTCTCTCCAGACTATTCTTTTCGCTGAGACCTTTGTAGCTCTCAATTTCAAACCTTTAAATTTCTCTCTCTCCCTCTTTCTTTCTTTCCCCCTTCCCTCCCTCCATCCCGACTCCTCTCTCCTGTGCTCTGGGAGGAGGGAGAGGAAAAAAAGCATCTGCTTTCATCCCCAGAGGTCATCAATATATTCTCTAAACCAAGACTTTTTCCTCTATTATGACATGTGCTACTCTCCTATGATGTAAAAACACTGTCAATTATTCTGAATTGCTTTTTAAAATTTTCTGACACATCGTCATTATTGGAAACTTAACATATGCCAATCATTGTACTAATTGCTTCATATTGATTAACTTATTTTAATCATTAAAACAACACTGCAGTGGGTATAATCATTTCCATGATCATTTTTAAAAACCATTGCTTAGTGAGGTTACATAATGTGTCCAAGGCCACATAGCAGGCATATGGTAGGCTTCCAATTTAGTTATTCCTAAAAACACACGTGCACTCATAACCCTCACAAGTATTTTACCATCCAAATATCACTCTTCTGTGAAACTTTCCTTGACTTGTCCAACCACAAGTATTCTTGCCTTCCTCTCAACAACCATGCTTGTGCCAATTTTATTCCACTTCCCTTAAATTAGCAATTAGCTTGTATTAATATTAATCTTAAAGCAGAACATTATCTTAAACTCTGAAGGAGCTTAGTTCAGTGCTTCATGAGAATCAATCCAATAATTTACAGAATGGCTTTTATGACTAAAAACCATTTGGGTTAAATCTAGACAAAGGAGACGTAACTATTATGCCATTCGTCAATAGGCTACTTAAAAAATTCTGCCAAAAAGGAAAATCATTTAGTACTGTAAACAGGATATTGCCTGTATGGCTTATATCTCTTAAGTGATGAACCTGGGCTGCATTATGGAAAATGTATATTTGTGCCATTCACAGGGACTTGAAAATGCCATATGTCATTTTTTCCTAATGAGTGATGTTGGCTGTAACAAGGAGGCATGTGTTGGAAGAGAGCAGGTGTTCTTAGTTGGTAGGGGAAGCACCTATAAGCCTAATTAATGACTTACTAATAATAGCTCTCACTGATTCTGAAAAATTTGGCTACTGACATATATGCCAAAAAAAAAAAAGAAAGAAAGAAAGAATAAACAGTACTTATTTATAGATTGGATTGGGGTGGGTATATTTTAAACTGTGAGTTGTGAGTTGGGTGAGCATTAATGTATCTCATTGAAGGGAGTGTGAAGAGAGGCAGGGATATTTTCTCAAATGGAGTGGTCATATGAATAAAATGAGACTGAAACTGAACACCAATCATTTGAGTAACAGAGATAACCATTCTACAGGAAAAAGTATGATATGTAATATGTAGGAGCAAGTTGGCAATTTCCAGCATAAAAATTGAAATGTACAAAGTTTCTGTGAGGAGAACTTAGGCAGTCTAGTGAAGAAATTTTGTTTAGCTTTTATTGTTACAAACAAAATCAAGAATGATACTTAAGAGAAACCTTAAAGGATATACTTTTAGCAAGCATTGCTTCAAAGTAGGGCTTCTTTGGGCTTAAAAAGATTGCCATCGAGCAAACTTTTTCATTCTTCCCTTTGAATTAAATGCCATAAAAGAGTATTTTGGTGTCCAGAAGTTCTTCTTTTCTTTTCTTTTCTTTTTTCACTGCACTGACTCAGAGAAATGAACATGAACTGCAATATAAGGTTAGACCTCCGAGTTTATAAAGGGTAGGCAGACCACTATCATGGTCAAAAGTGTGAGCTTTGGAGTCAGGCTGCTGGCATTCACTCTCCTAGCTCCATCACTCACAGGCTATGTGATATACATATGGAAACACATATACATAATTATAGATCTAACACACTAACTACTTTCACGGTCACCTCTGGTTTCCTATAGTCCAAAAGGGAAGATGCCTGAGGAAAGGTAACCTTCAAGATGTCTATGAAGGGGGCTAGGTGCTCATCTTGACAGGCTAAGGGGCCTCTAGAGTGCAGGGTCAGGAGAGGACTTGCATCACCAGATCTCCACAAGCTCTGCAGTGGAATATGTCTTAAGAGCTTTTTCCTGAGGCCTCATGATGTCCCAGAGAGGAAGGTCAAAGCTTTATGAGACTGTATCAGCAGCCATGGTACTTACCGGTCACCACCAGAAGTGCCTAGCTATTTTACTCTCTACTCCACCTAGGTCAAGCAGTCAAACACATGGATTCAAAATTTAAACTAATTTTTACAGCATCATAAAAATTGTTTAGCAGTAGATGGTGACCATCGAGGGGGCTCATTATGTGGTACATAAAAGCCAAAGAAAGCTAGACCCAGGCGGGACTTTTTTCCTGAGATTTTTTTTCCCAGCTACCTAATGGATTTTTACAAATCTAGAGTTATTAAATAAACATATCCTCTGCTATCTTGGAATTATTTTAAAACAAAATCTGATTCCTACTTGAAACATAAGGTTAGATTCCATGATCTCAGAAGTTTATTTTGACTCTAATTCTATGAATTGTATCTACCCAACATCACTAGCCATGGGGAAAAAAAAAAAAAAAAAAAAGAGCAATATCATCTTAAGTAATTCCCTTTACTAAGCTATGAAAATATATATAATACTACATGTGATAATTTTATAATATAATATGCATTTAATGGATTCAAATGATTATTAAACTTGTTTTTAAGCTGCTATAGTTCATCAGTAATAATCATATTAATTATTTTAGCCTTATTTCTGATTGAGGATAACTGTATATTTATATTTAAGTCAATAGGTCGTTCAACAGCTAATGTTTTAGCTTACAAGTAGTGGTTAACTTGTATTGCATGTGAGGTGGTTATAGTTTTAGTCATTTCACATATATGTACTGAATACCTACTTTATGCAGGGCACTGTTTTATGTACTGGGAAAGATGATGGGGGAAGATATTGGGCAACATCCTTGCTCTCATGAAACCTATTCCAGCCCCTTATATCTTAACAACTTAACATATAACTAAATGATTAAATAAATAATTTAAGATGCTAATATACTATAGAACAAAATTGGACAAATTAGCTACTTCAATGCATCTATTATTGTCTTTGACATAGAAACCTGGTGAAATAATTTTGATTATCCCTATTTTATGAAAGGAAATTGCCTTGAGATACTTATAATACAAGTTAACGTATAGAATTTCTTGCCATAGTAGTTGTTTGGTAAATTCTATAATATCTTAGCAAAATGTGAGAGAAATATGGGAATCAGATGGCTACTTAAATAATACTACTCTGAGTAGAGCCTATGAGAATGATGACAGCAACAAAAATACATATTTAAAGAAATATTATATATATGATAACTTTGTCTATCTGTCTGTCTATCTATTCCCTCTCTCTTTTGAGTCTATTGCTTCAACCCCACTCACTAGAGCAGCGGTTTCAATCAGAGGTGATTTTGACCCCCACAGGACCTAGGGCAATGTCTGGAGACATTTTTGATAGTTATAATTGGGGAGTGTCTAGGGGGTAAAGGCTGAGGATGCTACTAGTCATGCTACAATGTGCAAGACAGAGCCCCATAACAAAAGATTGTTGGACTCAAGGTTAAAAAACCCTACATTAGAGGTAACCACTGTTAACTGTTGGTGATGGGCATTTAGGTTATTTTCAGGTTATTTTCAGTTTCTTGCTATTTCAAATGGTTGCAGTGAAATCCTCATATGTACTTTTTTTTTTTTTTTCCAAAATGTGAAAGGATTTTTGTAGGACTATTTCCTGCAAGTGAAATTGCAAAATCAAAGTGTATGATCATTTTAAAATTCATAGTACAGCCAGGCTTTCCAAAAGGATGTTCCCAAGTTATATTCCCACCAACTGCCTATGAGAATGACAGGAATATTTTCAACTTTGCAAGTGTGTTTTGCTACAGAAGACTATAACATAAGCAAACAAAATTGTGCTTGATTTCAAGGATATTTGGACAGGCAAAGCCATAAAAGCCCATCAACCTGTATCAAAGAACATAATAGTGGTCATTAGAAAGTAGAATGTGATGATCACAGAAATTATTTTGTTATAAAAACAATAACAGTGAGAGGACTAACCCCATAGCAGATACATCTTCTGTCTACATTGTGCTGGAAAATTTACCAGAGAGTTAATGGATTCTGGCTGCCTTATTAATATGATCCACTGTGTCATCTGCCTTCTCCTCACTGCCTGGTAGCTGAAGTAGCAGCAGTTGTCCACAGGATTTATAGCTACTTGGCTTTTCAGTAAGGCAGAGGAAAACAAGCCAGAAAATAAGTCACCCACTGAGATTATTAGAAAAAGAACCATGAATAAATGAACTCTAAGAATGAGATGTTTTCGGCCAGAAATGGAATCAATAAAAGATAAATTAAATAATCTCTTCCCCTAACCTTTCTCAAACAAAACAACTATATAAGTAGAGCCCAAGTATATAATAATATAGGATTGTTAGTTAAACCATCACTTTTCATTTGAAACTGAAAAAGCCAGTTATGAAGCAAGATAGATTTATTGGCTGAAAGAATGTTGTGTAACAGGAGAACTCAGATTGCATGCCTGTTTGTCAACAAACCTTAAGCAAATGTCTGTCACTCTATCATTTACATGACATTTCTCACTCATTGCTCTGCCAGTAAGCTGTTTGTCCTACAGGATAGTTACTCTGAAATAGACACTGGAATTATAGTGTTAGAAAAGGTAGAGCCTTCCTCTCTTTATGGAGTTTACATTTGGGGAGGAGAAACATACATTTAAAAGTCAATTATATAATTATTTACTATCTTAGTGATAAGAGTTGAAGGTGTTATGAAAAGATATAACAGGGCACTGACCTAGTCTAGGTGGTGAGTGGGGAAGACTTCCTGGAAGAAGTGACCTTTGAGCCAAGATAGATTTGTCCACTTCACTTGTACCTTTGAACACTTAGAACAATTTCTATCACACTTAGGGTACATTTCAAACATTTCCTAGTGTTCGTATTTTTTTTTTTTCAAGAATTAAACCCCTATATAGAGTGAAAGCTTCATAAAGAAAGTTAATAATATTATAATCTTCATTTTTTTGTTAACAATTAGCATAGTTCATAATATATAGTAAAGGCCTAATAAATTGTTTCATTCATTTATCCATTTGTTTACTCATTCAGCAATGCCTAACATGTGCCTATTACCATTCTAAGCTCCCAGGAGATAGTTGTGACCCAAATGACAAGGACCTGTTCTCATGAGGTTTCCATTCTGTGTGTGTGGGGGGAAAAAATATATAGTTTTAAGTACTATAAAAATAAATAGACTAATGTGGTAGAGTGTGAGTATCAGTGGTTAAGAAGTCTTATTTTTTTTTTAAAGAAATGGGGTTTAAGCTTTGAATTTTATGCCATCAGACTTTACAACCTCCCATCCTTCCTTGTTGTCCACTTTATTTCATCCATTGAAGACTTCTAAGTCTGGCAGACTGTGTTCTTCCAACATGACCCCCTTGGCTCCTGCAGTATGCATGTGGATGACCCAACAAATACTCTGGCTTTTCAGTTCTTTGATCTTCTTACCTTCTCAGCCACCCACTCCTATGGTCATTATCTTGACCTTGTTTTTACGTATAACTACATCACCCCAAAAATCTCACTTTCAAGCATCTTACTCTTAGGCCACCACCTCTTATCCTTCCATTTCATATACTCTACTTACTACCTGTACTCTATTAACTGTTTGATTCTTTTATAGAAACGCTTTTCTAATACTCAACTTGATTCCATGGTTCATCAATCTAAACACTCCTTTATGAATACTCATTAACTCTCTTAGCCTCTCTCCTTATATCATATTACCCAGCAAATTCCAGTTCTTGTCAAATACAGCCTTTGGCTTCCTCCACTCTGCTTATAAGCAGCTGACTATGGCTAAAGAAAAACACAGCTGCACCGACTGGTCATTCTTTAAATTTATGAACATAAATTTCAAAAAGGAATGCAGAGCTACTATTCCTTAGAATTTTTTACCCCATTCTTCAGAATAACTACTTCATGCCCATTTTTGTCTCATCAAGCTTTTAACAGTTCTGTCAAACTACCCTCTCTCAACCTTTACCCACCCTCTACTATTGAAAACCTTATCTTGTAACTTCTTTGATACTTAAATGAAAAGGAAGAATTTCCCTTGAAAAGATTTGGGAAAAGTGGAAGCGTACAGTACAATTGATTTGTAATTCTCCACACCCTTTCTCAAAAATGGTTGCTATAACATTGTGTTTCTTTAGCATGTGCTCAACATTTTTTGTTGAATTGAATTTCAAGAATTTCAGCCATAATTAAATACTTTTTCTTTTTCTTTTTTTTTTTTTTTTAATATTTACATGTTCAGGCCCTAATTTGATGTTACATCTTGTTTTGCTCAAATTCAAAACTTCCAGTATATTTCTAAGATCTCTATGTTCAAGGTAAATTATGTTTTCAATCATATTCTTCAGTTGACCTTTATTACTTTTACTGAACTCAAGGGGTTCATTTTGCCTGCACACATCAAAGCCAAAAGAGACACAGACAGGAGTTTGTAGCAAAGAAGGTAAGGAAATGGTGCCAAGCTCGGAGACACAAGTGAGCTAGTGCATAAAGACCTGGCTCCCCAATGGCCTCTAGGGATTAGGTTATATAGGGGAAAATTCATTAGCTGCTAAAGGATTTGGGGTCTTGCTCTGCTGAGTGGTCAGGACTATGGTGGAAGGCAGTTGATCACGATATTAGGACCTGATATCAGTCATGGCCTTGTTCTCTCTGGTTTCAAGAGGATGTTGGTAGGGTCATTCTGCCTTCATGGATCTGGAGCTACAAGATGTTATCTTTAGTTCTGCTGAAACTCTGTTTCTGTAGTCTACAGACCTGAGACTTTGTTCCTAAAACTATTTGATGCTGACCTAAGGGCTTAAGGATTAAGGGCGTGGTAGTGCAGTATGCAGAAAGATAAGGGTAAAAAAGAAGCAAGTGAGCCCAAGGCCAGTTTGAATCAAAGAAAAAGAGAAGAAAAAAAAGTCATTATAAAGAAGTGAAGATTTACCCTGTTACATTATCTTTTTATAATCTCTCAGGAGGAAAGTGGCTTCAAAACGGGGAGGAACCTAACTTCACTGCAAAAAGAACTCTTTATTTTTTAAAAAAATGTATATTTTGTTCTTTCAACCAGTCTAGAAATAAACAAGTAGTTAAAATGAGCCATTTAATGATTCTACACATTTTTTTTTTTTTGAGTATTAAAAGTTTATAGCTAAGACCCATTATGCTGGAATATACCTTTTGATCTGTAAATTGATTGTCAGTGTTTAAGCAACTATAAAAAAATTGTTCCAGATACTTAGAAAAGTATTTTACAATAAGATCTTTAATGAACAGATAACTTCTCAGTTATGACTCCAGTTATAACCCTTTATTAGTTTATCTTGCCTTCAATTTATCAAGTGGGCAATGTAAATTGCTTTTTTGCTTTTAAATTAAATTTCTATTAAAATCAAGAGTTCTAACTACTTTTCCTGTAATTAAAACCTACGTACACAAGAGCAGTGGTCCATTAGTAGTACATTGGTAAGTAAAAACTGATGGCTTTAATTATAGGCTTTAGTCTAGACCTACTAGCAAGTTTTATTTATTCACTGGGACCTAAAATTATTCGCGTATGGTAATCACCTAAAACAGAAATAGAATAACTTATATAATTGATTAAAGCTTCTGGAAGTTTAAATGTAAAATGTCTTATGCAAATATTTAAATCGTTATAGAAACTTATCTCAAAATTTGTCTCAAAATCGTTATAGAAATTTGTCTTGAAAACCTGTCTCAAAACATGTAAATGTCTTACTACAGTAATTTTTTACTACAGACAATTTTTTCAATAATTTTCTTTTTTTGTGTGTGCTTGAGTAACTGAAAGATTGGGGTATAATTTTTTTTTTTTCTATACTGGCTTAAAAAACATTGCAATAATTAAAAATGAAATGCAGGCCTTAACTACTAGGGGCACAGAAATAGGCATTTATTATATGAGATGAGATGAAATATATAGATCGCAAACAATAAAACACCCTGAGGCTTCCCTATAGTGATTTTTGGAATTTAAAGTCAATTTCTAGAAATTCAACATACCCAGGCCTTCTATTTTTTTTCCTGTATTAATGTATAAATATGGTTGGTTAAGAATTTATATTTCAAAAATGGGAAGAGATTTCGAACAATATAACTTACCTGAGGAAGTAAATTGCTTTTGGCTTAAAAGTAAATTTGTTTTTCATGTGATTTCTGGGGAATAATATACATTAGAGGAATAAATTCATGCATTATAATCACTATGATGTCAGAGTTTTTAAAAATCATTATAGATTTAATTATGTATAGTGTCGTACCTTATTACCACGGATATTAAAAGTTGAGCATGGAATTGTATATGAGTATTGGCAGACAATCCATGAGATCTACACCATTTTACATTCTTTTATTTATTTATTTTTATTTTATTAGTTTCAAGTGTACAGTACATTGCTTAGACATTTATATAGTTTACAAAATGATCCCCCTAATTGCTCTTTCTCTTCTCTGGCTCTCCAGCTAGCCATTACACTAATGCTAACTGCATTCCCTATGCAGTGCTCTCCATCCCCGTGACCATCACTAATTTGTACTTCTTTAATCCTTCACCCCATTCTCCCAGCTCCCCAACCCCCTTCCCCCCTGGCTATCACCAGATTGTCCTCTATATTTGTGAAAAGATGCTCAAGGTCGCTAATCATCAGAGAAATGCAAATTAAAACCACAGTGAGATATCACCTCACACCTGTCAGAATGGCTATCATCAATAAATCAAAAAACAACAAGTGTTGGTGAAGATATGGAGAAAAGGGAACTCTCATATACTATTGGCGGGATTGCAAATTGGTACAGCCACTATGGAAAACAGTCTGGAGGTTTCTCGAAAAGTTAAAGATGGATATGCCTTTTGACCCAGCAGTTGCCCTTCTGGATATTTATCCAAAGAAAATCAAAACAATAATCAGTAAAGATCTAGGCACCTCTGTGTTCATGGCAGCACAACATACCATAGCCAAGATATGGAAGCAACCTAAATGCCCATCAACACTTTGAATTCTTGAGATGAAACAGTTTCTGTGGAATTTCGGAAGTTATACTAGAGGCCACTTTATTCTGAGGGGCAGGTTCATGTTATGCGAGGAGAAGATGATGGGAATGAGAGAGTATCTGAAGTTCATGCAATGGCATCTGCCTTACCTCTGTCTCCTTATGGGACTTTGTGCCATTTCTCTGTGGTGATTTTCTGTCAGAGCCTACAGATCTGTGAAGTAAGATTGTGAGGGGAGCTGGCTGCCTGTCCACTCCCAACTCAATCTCAACACACACCTCTTTTTTCCTTCAATCTTGTGAATCTTCCACATTACTGTTCTCCGTTCTGATGAACCCATAATAGAAGAATGACATTATGCAGTTTAAGAAGGTTATGCCAAACTAGGAGTCTCTAATGAAAATTTAACCTTAATTTGAAGTAGGTACAAAGTCCACTCAAACTGACTTCTGGAGAGGTTTCCTCACATATGATCATAGCGCATTTTAAAAAACAATCTTAACCATCCCCAAAACATCAAAACACTTGTCTCTTAGTTCAAAAAAAAAAAAAAAAGAGAAAACTCTGGATAGCTTAGATAAGCCCATAAAAATAACCCCATACAATGATGTTGTTATGAATATTTAAATATGGCTTAACAGGTTCATAGGGCCATGGAATACATTACATCATTTGACCCTCTCAGAAGGCCTTATCTTTATGACAAATATTCCCCATTTTAGAAGTGAGGTACTTTAGGCTTAAAAGATATTAACAGATATCTTTTCTGGTCTCACACAACCAAAAAGTAACAGAACCAGGAATTAAACGTATTGTGCCTTTTAAAGGCTCATTCTAAATGCACTTTTAAAAAACAACAACCCTGCTGATCTAATACTGCAAGAAAGAACAGTTTAACTCTGTTAAACTAAACAGTGTTGAAACTAAACCCATACTTTAAGGAGCATTATGTATTCTATATTATGTGGTAAGGTGTCTAAATAGCTGGGGTTATAAATTTTAGGGTCAACATCTATAGGAGCTATTAGAATATGTTTCTGCTCAAAATCAGTTTACTATAGTTGTTTAAAGGTTCTTGATGAACAGGTATAAAGCCAGAGTACTAAGTGTTACATTTGTTTCAATATGCAGTAATAACATTTATGCCTTTTGGTACAGTAAGCTAGGGTCTCAGGTAAATATTTGTCCAAGTACTTGAGAAGATTCAAGATTACTTTTTGAAAAAATATCTGATCTTACCTGTAACTAGTCCCATGATACCCTTGCAAGAGTAAGTGAACTCTGTAAGCTAAGTTGAATTTCTGACTTTTTACTAAAACCTGTCAACTTGGCTACTCAGGTCCTAGAATCTAAAGCAATATGTTCTTTTCTTAATCACAAAACAAAATAATAGTATTTTAAAGACTAATCATAAAATTAAAATTCGAAATGATATTGATCTAGCACTTGCCAAAAGCTGGCTTAAAATCTTTGATATTTTTAGAGTAATAATCAAAATGAAATATCAAAATCCATTTCTCTAGATTATCTGAGCTTTATCTTTGTATCAGGTGAGGTAATAAAACAGTCAAAACAATGCCTCTGAGAAAGGCCTTTACTAAATTATGAATTAATTTAGGAGAGACTAAGAAGGCAATTAGACTTTTTCTGTTTCTTTGCAAATCAATAATAAACTTTGACCATTGCCTTAATACATTTCTCTTATAAATTGCTCTTAGAATTCAAACCAGGGGAAAGTTTGTTTCTTTAGGAAAACTTGTATGAACCATTTTGATGGTTGTTTAAAATTCTCCATGTTTCTCTTTGCAGCTTTGCTGTCAGGAGGCTCTCTTGCTTAGCCTAGTACTCCTGAATTTTTCCAGAAGACAATTTTTTGCTGTCTTCACTTTAAATTAGTTATAATTCCTTTCAGAAGTATGCAAGGTATAGACCTTAATTGAAATAGAGACACATCTCTAAATTTTGAATCAAATCAAATCAATGTCTAAAAGAAAATGGAATAATATTTTTATGACTCCACTGTGGTACTCTCATTGCTTTTAAGGTATTTTATTACTTCTCTTAGCTGTCTTTTTCTATCTTGATCAGTTTCTCTACTTTAAATTTATTCCCAAAATTGAAATTTTCTATTGTTTCTTTTACCTATACCTGAAATACTCTGAGATAGGATGAGGGTTTTGTTCTACATATTTAAATATATATTGTTTTTGAAATATTTAAAATTAGATATGCTATATTTTAAAGATCTTATGTTTATAGTCTTAACAAAAAGAAAGTTCCTTGAAGTTCCTTGAAGACAGTTAGTAAAGAAAAAAATACTGGCGAGGTAGAGGTTTAGAAGAGAGGGACTAAGAACCGTATAAAGTAGTAGAATCAGAAAGAAATTATGGCTTAAAATAATATTTCATACATCTATATTTAAGGGAAGTGTTGGTAGTACAGGGTATTCAAAATAAGTGTAGCCCAGCTCTTATTTATAAGGAATTTAAAATCCGGTAGAAGGAATTGAAAACACACAAATTACTATAACACATGGGGAATTCAAAAGAGTCAAAGAGTGAAAATTACCTCCAACTGGTGAGATCTATGCAGAATTAAAAATTCATGTGAAATTTGTTCAGGTTACATGTTAAGGGTCAGGGGAAGTGGAAGTGCTATTATATAAATGCCATGACCAAAGGTGAACTAGTTCAGTGGGAGCTAGTTATAGGAGAAGGCAGGCTCCAGAAGTAAACCATCAGAAAGATGTCTCCATGGGAATGAGACGGTAATGGTGGTAACAGTGATGGGGATAGTAACGATGATATATCCAGTCACTCAACATATGCTTGCTGTTAGGATAAGCACCATGAATTAATGGTCAAAAAGGCTCACCACCTGTCCCCCAGGAGCTCATTGACATAGATCTAACCAATCCCTCTGATTATTCACAGGTGTGACCCTGCTCAGTCCTATGGAGGGAATAGGGCTGCCACACTGCACAACTACAAAACCTCCATCCACACTGTGTCTGGGGGTCAGGGGGAAGGACTTGACTTTCTCAAGGATGTCAAAAATGCTTCATTGAGGCAATTGGTTGAACTGAGGTCTAAAGGAGGGCTGAGAGGTCAGTAAGCAAAGTGCGGGGTGGGAGGGAGAGTTCTGGGCAGAGGAAACAGCAGGTGCAAAGCGCCTGTGATGAGGACAATAAGACACATTTGAGGGATGGAAAAGAGGTCAATGTGCCTGGAACACAGAGGCCAGGGAGAGCCCGGTGTGAGATGAGGCTTTAGAGGTGGGTGGTGGCCAAACTGTGAGGGCTTATGGGTCATTAATATTTTAGACTTTATCCTGAAATCAAAGAGAAATTATTTGATATTTTAAATATGGTCGGATTTTGAGTTATCAGAGATCATGTTGGCATGGGTGTAGAAAAGAGATCAGAAGGGAATAAAAATGGGAGCGGGAAGAAGAGTTAGGTGGCTACTCAAAGAGAGAAATGATGGGAACTGTGATGATAATGGAGAAAACTAAAATGAATTGAGCTCTCTGTAGCACACATTAAGTTGAGTGCTTAATATGCATTACAGAGAACTTGCCTGGGAAATTGTGGTGCTCTGTCAAAGTAAGTTCACATTTTCACTTCCCCTCCAGTCCCACTGCATTAAGCAAGCACAATGCAGTTCTAAGGTGCCAGCGAAGATATTAGAGCCAACTAGACACCAAAAAGGCAAAACCGTAGACTGAGATTTGATCTTATGACATTTCCTTATAAATTACTCTTGTACTTCTTAGCTCTCTGATGCCAGATGTAGGCAGATGTCAGTGCAAATGAAGAAGTCTAGATGCTTCCAAGCCTCAAGAACCTAAGATGTTAGGAATTTGTAGAATTATCTGCCTGCATATACCTAACTGAAAATGAATCCTCAAACTTCAATGATTATTTATTTAAACTTCCTAAGTTTTAAGTAAGTTAAAGGGGATTAAGAATAATGGCTAATATGATGATATTCAATCGTGATAACTACTTTTATTTTATTGAGTCATTTGTTTATCGAACAAATATTTGCTTTGGTGACTACTATGTGCAGGCACTATACTCAACACTGAAGACACAATAGTGAAGGAAACATGAAAATTTCTGCTCATGTGGAGCTTATGTTATAGTGAGGAGATGCAGGTCATGAACAAAATAGATAAGTAAAATATATAGTATGTTAGATGAGACAAATATAGCAAAAAGAATGTTTTATAATTTATACTATGTTTATACTGTAATATAGTCTAGATCCTACAATATGAAATATTTGTCTTAATGAGAAAGGTAAAGCAGAGAAGGGAGAATGTCAAATGTAAGTGCATTTGGAGGTTGTGATTTTAGATGTCTAAGGAAGGCTTTACCGAGTTAGGAACGTTATCATAAATACCTAAAGGAAATAAAGGAGCCAGCCAGCCATGCAAATATTTGGGGCAAGAATATTTTTAGCAGAAGAAACATAAGTGCAAAATCTCTGAAGCACTAGCATCACTTGATTCAAATAGTAGTTTTTCTTTATGCCCATTATAAATGCAATCGAATTTATGACAATATTTAATAAAAAGTTATATTGTCACAGAATGAGATTAAGTGACTTTTTTCACTTTATCTCTTCAAACTCTATTTAATGTGGCATACAAGGTGTTTAATAGTATTTATCACAATATGTATGATGTGATATATGATCTTTTACAAGTTTTCTTTAAGGTTAAAAAAAGAAAAAGATTATAAAAATATTAAGTGGTTGTTGTAGATATTAAACTATGTTTTTCCAATTTAAGGCAGAATTGCTAAACTCTCTGATGTCAAAGATGAACATATTACCCCTGCCTCCAGATTTTTGTTCATTTTTATTTTAAACATTTTCAAAATATATGAAATTTAAAATCTTTTTGTAGCCACAATTTGCACGAATTTTTCAGATGGTGGAAGTATGACAAATGAACAAAACTTTGGTTAGGTGAAAAACAACAACTGGGGAGTCTTTTGGATTACATTGTCCAGGAAAGACCCTCTTAGTGGTAATACTTGAACCAAGACAGGAAAGCTTCTAAGATGCCAGCCATGCAAAGATCTGAGTGCAGAATATCTCCTTGTTGAGCATTCTGTATCAAATTTCCTAGAAAATTTGGTGTAGTCTTCCTATGTACAATTAAAATCTTCCTTCATTGTGGAGAATTATATTAAATAGTTTTAAACATGTCTCCTCCTGCATTTATTAAAGTCTCCATTTCAGAGACCCCAATTACCCTTAGCTGAATTACGTTTGCCAGTTCTCCATACCTATTAGCTTCATTCTAATTACTTAAATCTTTTTCTTTTCGACTATATATTGTGTGACTATGACAAGCCTTTCTTATAAGTTGGAAATTTTAAGCCACATATATTTCATTCTTAGTTTTGGTAGAGATGTCATGGTCTTCATTTTCATTTCCTTTAGGCCTGCAATTTTTGTTTTCTATTTATTTTGTTTTTCTACTATCTCATTTTTAAATATTCTATTATTTAATTAATAAATTACTATTAAATACTTGTTAGAAATTTCCTTCTGTTTGGGGGTTACATTTTTTTTTTTTAGGATGAATATTTTCTGTCTGTGTTATTTATTTATTTATCTATGTATGTATGTATGTATGTATGTATGTATGCATTTATTTATTTATTTATTTATTTAGTTGTTTTTGTACATAGACTCCATTCCCTTTGCTTACATTTTACTCACATTTGGGCTGTTTGGTCCAGATTTTCTATTTGACTTCTTTCTGCCCCATCTGAGAACCTTAATGGCTTCCAGAGTGTGTTTTGAGGACTGGGTATTTTGTGTTCTATCCAAAATGTTCTCTGGTTTGAGGGGCCTGATGAGCTGAGGGGAGAGCTCAGCTGAGAAAGTATCTTGTGATATCTGAGCTTTGTCCTCACTTTTAGGATTTCATCAAATGTTTAATGCAAGAGTTCTGTCCCCAGACTCAGAGAACAGTTGCGTTCCTGGGGAGATTCACCCTCAGGCTTTGGGTCGGCCTCTGCTTCCTCAGGGTCAGTTTTCAAGAATCAGCCCTTTCATGCACATCTCCTGTATCACCTGTTTCCCCCCTGCTACTGTTTCCACAGCTCCCTAGGCAGAAGAGAGTACTCATTTGGTTTTCTTTTTGTAGGATCTGTGAGTTTTATTGAGAATCTCAGAATCTGGTGTGTTCTCCTGCACAGCTTCTTGGAAATGGGCTGGGACAAGGAATTTGGCCATGTCACATGGCTGCAGTTGGCTGCAGGAACTTATGTTTCTTTATGTATGTAAGCCTTTCCATCATGCCCCTTTGCTCGTTTAGTTGTCAGTGGTGATTTTTGTTGTGGTTGTTGCTAGAATCTTGCTGTGTCTTGTTCATTCTGCCACCTAAACAGTGAATCTCCAGTCACCCATAATATTAATTTAGCTGTTTCATTTACATGTATATAAACAGATATAAAACCAAACAATACTAAAACACAATTATCCAAAAATATCTTAAAATAAGTAAATATTAAAACTTTTTATATTTGCTAAAATAAATTTCTAGTATGTTTACTAATTGGCTGAGCTCAGTGTTTATCATATTTCTTAAGAAATCAAAATTATTATAAAAATTACAAACAGTTGAATTATTTGACCTTGTAAGTATTAGGTATAAATGAAACATGTAATGGTGGACTCGAAATAAGAGAAGTTTTTTGAAAAGAGGAGGAAAATACAAAATGACTTTCATGATCCAGTCGGAGTTATTTCTTTTATGAGCTATTGGGCACTTTTACCAGTCATATAAGAAGTCCATATCATTTTTGTTATGGTCTCTATCTTCCTCGTTTATTTTTTATTTATTGTACATATATGTGGCTATAATCTATATACCCTGACTATGAAATTCTTGTGGTTAATATTGAGTCATAAGTTTCTACTAAAATAAAGTTGAAAACTTAGAAACCATTTTATACCTGAGTCAGGAGATATGCCATTCTATAATAAACTTTTTGTACAATTTATTTACTGTATGGTCGTGGAGCCCAAGAGATCTGTGTAAGGCTGAGGGTAAGAACTTTTCATATTGTATGTATTATGCTGAAATGCTTCAAAATTCATTTTGGTGTTTCAATAAAGATATTTACCAAATATGGAAATATCGACATTGTGAATAAAATTCATTCATTCATTCGTCTGATAAATATTTATTGAGTGTCTCCATGTAACAGGAATTCTTTTAAAGACTAGAGATGTTCTGATAAACAAGATAAAGTCCTCTCCTTACTTTATAATGAAAGAGATGGACAATCAACCTGTGAAAAAATAAGTAATAACTTAATTGGACTTTAATAGTATTCTCACCTCTAATCATTTACTGTTTAAACTCAGTCATTGCTGATCTGAGATTTGAGACTGTATATCAGTATATCAGTGCAGGCTATAGCAGGCTTGTGCCTGAATTGTGTGTTCTGGGTGACAGACTCATTTATACCAGGCTAAGTGAAGGAGGCACCGTTATGCATTAAAATATATAAAGAGAGAGAAATGACTGGCTGAAAGCTCCTTCAAGATTGCCTCATTTACTATTTCACCATCTAAATAGAGGAAATGGTTGAAAGGGCTATTTAAAGGCTGACCTCCTTGGTAGATTTTCCTCTTGCTGCTAAAATGGCTTTTGTTCACATAGCTGTTTTCAGAACACTTCTTTATGAGATTCCACCTGGCTTTTTTTCCCTTAATATATTAAATATGTGCTGTGCTTTGAGCCTATTAATAAAGCACAAAATGGTTGTTTTGACCTTGATTCCTTATGAAAGAACCCCAATAGGGGTAGTCAGTGCAGCTTCCATGGCTAGCTTGAAATATTAGCTGTATATACAAGGCAAGAAAGCAGCACCACACAACATTTTGCCAAATTTGCTTTGGACAAAGTGCATTCCTGTCCAATTCTTCAGACCATATGTACTGGCATTCACTAATTGATACCATATTCATGGACTACAAATAACACTTTTGCCCCAAGTATGAGATGTGGGAAATTGAAGCAATTTAAGTTCCAAGGACAAGTTGGCAAGCAGATGAGTGAAGCATTATAATTTTAAAGAGATAATCCTTATAAAAGATAGAAAATTAGGATGTGAATCTTTGACCCAGCACTCAAAATTACAATTGTGTTCTATCATTTAATATGTAATTTTTTTGGTTTAAATTTTAATGGGCATTGGCATACTCTCTGGCAGTGATACCAATAGGGCAATACATTGCGTACAAGTTAAGAAAAAAAAAAGATTGAAGCGTATATCCAATTCATCATGCCTAATTAAGTGTTCTGAATTATCAGCTTCGATTGTAACAAGTATCTCCTTTGACGATATTGGCTGTATAATAGGATACTGTCAGCATCCCGGTTGTCTGTAGGTCTGTGATTGATCAATTTTTGACAACAAAGAAATGTTAACAAGGCTACATGGTGAAGCAGTCACTGGAAAAAAAAAAATCCCTTTCACGATGTTTCTACCTAATTGTGGAGCATCACTATCTCCACACATGGTATAGTAACACGATTAAATTTCCTTTTGCTCACATTTAGTAGGACCTATGGGGGTGTGCAGAAATCAATGGGGGATCAGGAGTCTGGAAAATTACATACTTGAAGAATTAATGAACTATAATTCCGTGTTACATTCTCAATCACATTGTGCTTCCTTTTCATTAATGGAACGAAATTGGTTTTCCATAGACAGGGTACTTTTAAAAAATACAATCATGCTTTCTCTCAGATAAAAAAAAAAATGTTACCTGCTTTTCGGATGAGGCTTGTTCTATCATAAATTATGTCAATAGGAAATTTATAGAGAAGAACTTATCTGCTGTGTTAACTCAACCTGTTGAAGTAGCTTAAAAACAGTCTTTAAATCTCTGGCTGGAAATTGTAACTAATTTCTTAGTTCTTTTTCTTTTTAAAGAGGAAAATGTTATTTAGGTAGATAGTATTACCTAATAGAGTGATAATAAAAGTTGTTTCTGAATAGAATGAATAACTTCTCAAAACATTTGTGTAAGTTAAAATTTAGTTAGTATTCAGAATGCTTTTACTAGCTTAATAAGTATTTCAGTCTCTTCACATTATTTCTGGGTCCCAAGGCATAAAAACCTTTGGACACGGTGTTCATACATTATAAAACTGAAATCGAAACATAACTAAAAATTTTTGAAGAGATCTAAAACAGAGCCATTTATAAATTCAAATTAAGATTATTTTCTGATGTACGCCACTTAGTAAATAATTTTATTACTCTTCTGTAATAGAAATTTTATAATTTAAATATAAGTAATTTTAATATTTTGGTTTTTTATTTTAACTAAAATGAAATAAGCATGATGTAATGCCTTTAAAAAAGATGATTTTCATTGTATGTGATAGTGATTAATTTAGCTAAAGAAAGTAGTTCGTCATGGTAAAGCATATTGCAGATGTTGCTTTCTAACTGCTATCTGTATTGCTGTGTGCTTTATGAAGACACATACACACACAGAATCCCAAAAGAGCATGTGGCAGGCAGTCTAA
The DNA here is from genome assembly GCF_000325575.1 of Pteropus alecto. Classification (NCBI taxonomy): domain Eukaryota; kingdom Metazoa; phylum Chordata; class Mammalia; order Chiroptera; family Pteropodidae; genus Pteropus; species Pteropus alecto. The sequence continues at coordinate 4,387,216 of NW_006439717.1, forward strand.
CATTGTACTAGTGAATTCTCTCAGGATTCATACGTCAGAAACCATTTCATCCATTTCTGGTGAATTATTATGTATATATCCCTCAAATTGTAGACTTTAAATCAGTTCATATTACTTTCCTTTCTAGGTGATTTTCTTTTAAATACTGTAGTGAGGATATGATGAACTGTAAAAGTATGGGATACAATGCCTTATTCTAGATGAGTCAAATCCAGAGGCTTTTATATTTCCATGCTCTCACTGTTGTGTTTCATTTCTATGATCTCAAGTCTCAAATAAAAATTCAGTCTGAATAGAACTAAACCATTGAAAATATGGGAATAACAATCACATAAAACAACAATACATAGTTTTTGTGATAGTATTAGTCATAATTCGTAAACAAATGATTTAAGTTTGGTTTCTGATTATGTGATTCTGTACTCTCTTTGAAATTGTAATAATGAGCTAGGTTTGAGCTTTTCACTTTTTTCAAGTATAGGTGTCATCCCTTACACATACCAACCTACATTTCCTGCCACCAAACCATTTCTTTTACAGTCATATATCAGATCAAATTTCTTTCCTTTTCAACCTTCTTTTCATCCATAAAGCTTTTAATGACTTCAGTCTTGCCATCCAGGCCAACCACAGACATATATTTATCCATTTTTCTTCAGTAATTATTTAGTATTCCAATCTTATATTAGTTATTTTTTTGATTAGTGTGATTTTACAGATTTATTTATGTGTATTCTTTGTGTTTACACAATTTTGGAGCCTCCATGCCGTTAGGTAGACCAGCTCCTCTTCAGTGTGGGTAGCAACAGGAAGCAGAATATCCTCCCATAGTGTGAAAATCAGAATCTAGTTCTAAAATAGGTTAAATATTTGCATCTCCTTTCTATTTGCTCATTTTTTTCCACAGGAGATTTCATTAGCATTATATTTCATTGGCTGATGTATCTAAAAACCAAGCGGAAAGATATTAAAATTCAAAAAAGAAAATGAAATGGCATTAATAAGTGAGGGTTAATTTTTTTAACTAAAAATTTAAGTACTTTTATATTAAATTAAATACATTTTATCATGATTCATGAAAATGTGTGGCATTTTCATGTCTTACTGATATATGCAGTGTAGTAAATATAGCACCTAACAATTTTTAAAACTGTTACAAAAATTCTATAAAATGGGTATGATCATCCCTGTTTTTACAGATGGTAAAACTTGATCAGCTAAGTTAGCTAATTTGCTTTAAATCACAAGATATTAATTGGTCAACGCCAAGATTAGAACTCAGATTTCTAATTCCAGCTAATCACAGGACAACCTCCCTAGCTGTAGATATATATTCTATTGTTATAGTCCCTATTATTATTCATAAAACTTTTTTAGTGTGTGAAAAATCTCTACTAGGCTAAATGCCAAAAAGAACATATGATCTCCCTGATTAATAGCTTATTTTCTTTTCCTAATTAATTTTATACATTCCCAATAATATTAACCTGCCGTCCATGTCATTTCTTCTCCCTGACATTATCCTCTCTTTATTTACTGGTATCTGTGAATGCTAATTACATGTTGACTTCTAAGGTTTCCATTTCAATTTTTAATTTTCTTAAGGTCAGTGGCTGTTATAAATTCTAGAATATGTATCTATTGTCTAAATATAATTCTGTACACTAAAAAATCTGGGAAATATCCTTGACTCCTACTGATTACTCACATCAAATTAGTCACCAAGTCATGTAATTTTGCCAGTTAAATTGCTCTTATCATCTTTCACCTGAACTATGGCCAGAGCCTCCTAAGTGCTCTCCTTGCCTCTGTGTTCCCTCCTTTTAAATCCATTCTCCAGAATGGACACCAGAGTAATTGCTCTAAAATGCAAATTAAATGGTCACCATACTGCTTCCTGTGATTCCCTATCACCTAGGAGATAGATTCTAAATTTCTAGGAATATGGAACCATCAAAATCTTATCCCTGCCTACTACTCCAGCTTCATGTTATCTCACTTTCCATTCCATTCTCACCAGACTGTTCTGTCTAATAATACCATGAAAACTTTTCATGAGGTTCATAACCATTCTATACACTCTTAGTTCCCTCTTTCTTCTAACACTATTTAAAATAATAATAATAATAATAATAATAATAATAATAATAAATAATTAATTGTAACAAAAGTTGTAATTCAGAATATGTTCTGTGTGTTGGATGTGCATGCTCTAGTGTTCTATTGTTAAGCCTTACAACCCTAAGAAGCAGACGCAATATTCTATTTTACAAATAAGAAGACAGAAGTCCAGAAAGTTTAAAATTAGTTTGCCCAATGTCATTCAGTTGGTAAGTATCAAAGCAGATATTGGAACTCAAGCCGTCTGATTTTAGAACCCTCTAGATCAGGCTTGTGAGTTTCGTGTCCCTGTGCCTTTGCCCTTCCCTTTGTCTAAAAGTACTCTTCCTTCACAGAGAGTTTCCTAGCAAACTTCTGTTCATCTCTCCAAACTTTAAATTTTGACAAACCTCTCACATGAGTTAAATTTTAGGGATAACATTCTTTCATCAGTCCTCTGATGCACATATTTTACATGTTGACATTTCCAAAATTAGAATGCATCTTACAGTTGATGGTATATCATTGTTTAATTGGCAGCATTTTTCTTGATGATTCATAAAATAATAATGTACAACTTAAAATTAATAAATTAGTTGGATTTGATAAAATATGGTAGTTGTTAGAATTCAACATCGATTTTGATAATAAGTTTTTTGAAGGCTAAAACAAAGAGGGAGAGAGAGTACATCTCACAGATCTGAATGCTGGAGGGAAGAACATTTCTGGCTCCTTGGGCAGTGTGGCTTTTTAACTTTAAGGCATTCACATATCAACTGGAGACTACTTGAAAAGTGTAGATGATCAGACTGTACTACCTGGGATTCTGATGATACAGACCTAAGGCAGAGATCAGAAATCTATATTTTTATCAGGCATGCTCAGAGCATTCTGATTCAAGTGGTCTATACTTTGAGAACCACTTCTTTAAGGGATACAAAACTGTTTTTAGAATTTAGTGCTCATATGGAGCTTCAGAATGGGTCAGGATTGCTATAAGGGGTAATACCCATAATGCCCTCATTCCATGGCCAATGCACAGGAGTGGTATTTGCAGACTGTCTTTGTGTAGCATATGATGAAGGAAAAAGCAAGAGCATGCTCTGAAAACATATCTCCGTGTGGTTTTGGGGAAAACCAAAACAATGCAGCTTAAATGTAATATTTGCAACTGTGTGTTCTTCTGGCAAGCCTCACAGATCATTTCATATATACACACACAGTCATGTGCTGTATAATGATATTTTGGTCAGCCAACGTACTGAATATACAACAGTGGTTCCATAAGATTATAATGGAGCTGAAAATTTTCTATTGCCTGGTGATGCCATAGCCATTCTAACATAGCACAACACGCTACTTGTGTGTTTATGGTGATGCTGGTGGAAACAAACCCATTGTTCTGCCAGTCACGTAAAAGTACATACACTTGTGTACAGTACGTAAGTGACTGTGTGACTGGTTTATATATATGCTTTTACTTGTTGTTTTAGCTTTCTACTAATAGAAAAAAAGTTTGCTGTAAAACACTGTGCCATGTTAAACTGGCAGTAACCTCAGACATCTCATGCTTACCTCGTCTCTTAAATGTATCATTTTCTCTTGGGCTTCATGTAATCTAATGTTGTTTTATACATTTAGTGTAGCCTAAGTGCACAGTGTTAATAAAGTCTACAGCAGTGTACAGTGATGTCCCAGGCCCTCACATGCACTCACCCCTCACTCACTGACTCACTCAGAGCAATTCCAGTCCTGCAAGCTCTCTTCATGGTAAGCACCCTATGTGCCATTTTTATCTTTTATACATATTTTACTGTACCTTTTCTATGTTTAGATATATTCAGATACATTAATACTTATAGTGTGTTCCAGTTGCCTACAGTATTCAACACAGTATCATGCTGTATAGGCTTGTAGCTTAGGAGCGAGCCATAGGCTATACCATATAGCCTAGGTGTGTACTAGGCTGTATCACCTAGGTTTGTTATAATGATGTTCATACAGTAACAAAAATCACATAATGATGCATTTCTCAGGACATATCTCATCATTAAGCAGCACATGACTGTATATATATAAAATATTTGTATGTGATTTTTATATATAATATAAACATATATATAAAATACATGCATATATATTTATGTGTTTCATCTAGTTAGTGTGTGTGTGTGTGTGTGTGTGTGTGTGTGTGTGTGTGTGTATTAAACTGTGAGCCTGATAGGCCATGGGCTGTGTCTTTATGCCCTCAGGGCCTGGCCCAGAGCCTGGCGTACTTTAGATACCCAATACAACAATGTGCTTTTACAGACATGATTTCATAATAAAATGCTGCACTTCTTTGAGACACTATATAAATACTTGGAGCTCTGCCCTAAAGACTGTTAAAGAATTTATATCATTTAGCTTTTTATTCGATAATTACAATTATAAGCCATATTCAGTATTCCTGCTCTGTCTTTTTCCTCAATAAAGAATTTCCTGAATATAGCATGTTTTGCTTTCCCCTTACGTTTTGCTTTTTAATACTTTTTTCCTGCAGGGACACCTCACTCAGTTGTATTAATAGCATTTACTTTCTGACTTGAACACTACTAACAACTTTAGGGACAATTTTTTAGTTTGAATTAGGTAGTCAACTATCATATCCTTTTATTACCGAAATGATACAGCTGAATGTACATAAAAAGGAACTATTTCATCATGTGCTGTTACAAAGTAGTTCATTAAACCTTAAAAATGTTATCATCTCGTTTATGTATTTTTCTCAAAATAGTTATCCTAGGGATATAATCAATGTATGCTATATTCTTGACCTGCAGTAAATATATTAAAATAAGATAATTGGTAACCATGGTAGGACGTTTTTGACAGGAAATAATCATAACATTTTAGGGGCCAAAAGCAACCTAGTAGTTCTCTACACTTTATGATATCTGCTACACCAACTTTTTATTTCTTCCAACCTGTCAATATATTTAGCAAGTCGAAAAATAGAAAAGGCCATTTCTATGAGAAGATATCAATTTATTTATTTATTCTGTTTGAATTAATATTTATAATGATGGCATTGGGGCACTATAAATTCCTTCTAAATCAGCAAAGAAAGGTTGAGTTATGTTTGGCATCGTTTTAATAGCTAATGGGGTTTCTTATCTTGTAATTATTGGGAAATATGTTCTTTAATGGTATATATGACCTAATTAATTAGACTTACTCTTCGGTTAAGCAGGGCCACCCTTTCCCCAAAAAATATAATTGAAGGATGACTTTCTGAGATAAGTGCATTACATTTATAAATAATACACCACCTGTAAAGCAGTGTTCTCTGCTTTAGATTTAGAACCCAGGATTTTGCTGGGGACAGAGGCAGGAGTAGGAAAAAATCCGCCTATAACCTCCCTCTCTTTCTAATACTTCATTTTTTTTTTTTTACCTTCTATATTGTTCTATCTTGAACATCAGAGAAGAATAAAATAATTTCTTCATGAACTGTTTTCCATGTACCCAGAACTAGTGAAATGACGTTAAAGTTCAGTTATCTATTCTCCATTTTGTGTCATCCATCTTTCCTTTGTTACTGGTTCCATTTCTTAGCCTACAAATATACTAAAGTTTTATTACCTTAGAATATTCCTTCAATCTTTGCTTTTCCATTCCTTTCAAAGTACTGGCATACCCCTCTCCTTTCCTTCATGGGTAAACTTTTTGAAATGAAACCTCTACACTGTATTTTATCGACCTTCATTCATTTTTCAACTTATTTCAATTTGTATCACTCTTGCTCCCACATGAATTGTTATATCCAGTGGCCTTTCTTCCATTTTCACTTGATTTAACCAATTTGACACTGTGACAATTCTCTTTTTTGAAATCCTTTCTTCCTCTTACTGCTCTGGGTATTCTTTTTTGATTCTCGTCCTTTGATTCCTCTTCCTCAGTCTTATTCTTTTTTATTAAAATTATTGGGGTGACATTGGTTAATAAAGTCAAATAAGTTTCAACTATGCAATTCAACAATACATCATATGTATACTGCATTGTATGTTCACCACCCAAACTTAAATTTCCTTCTGCCACCAACTATTTGACCCCCTTTACCTTATTTACCTCCTTCCTCCCCCGCTTCCCTCTGGTAATTACTAATCCTCTGTCCATGTTCATTAGTCTCCGTTTGTCACGTTTGTTTGTTGCTTTCAGTTTTATATCCCACATATGAGTGAAATCATATGGTTTTCAATGTTTTCTGTCTGACTTATTTCACTTAGATTATCTCAAGATCCATCCATGTTGTTGCAAATGGCAGTATTTCATTTTTTCCCATGGCTGAGTAATATTCCATTGTATATATGGAATATTATATATGTATATATAATTTGTATATATGTACCACATCTTTATCCAGTCATCTATTGAAGGACACTTCAGTTGCTTCCATGTCTCGGCCACCATGAATAATGCTGCTATGAAAATCATGGTGCATATATCTTTATGGAGAAATGTTTTCAAACTTGGGGGACAGATACCCAAAATGGGGATCGCTGGGTTATTGTAACTGGCTTCTCTCCCTATTCCTAGCTCTTTTGGACAGATGACCTGGTACTACTGCCTGCCAAGTTCAGTGTTTGTTTCATCTCTACATGTTTCTCGTGAATCTTGGTTTTACATACTCCTACCACCCCCAGGGGCATGCTCCACCAGCCATCTCTCCTGGTTAGGCTTTCAGATCGGCCCCTCTGGGAAGCACCTGATTTCCTGGAATGGGAACTAGATCATTGCTGCTGAATCCACAGCACCACAATGGTGTTCAGAACTTATTAGATTCGAATAATATCTGTCAGATTGAAATATGTGGAAAAGCTCTGAAGAAAATTGCAAAGATCTGTATTCTTTCTTGTATCATGCCAGCTATGCTGGATTAGAATTATCAAAATAGAGACTGTGCCCCTTCCCCCTGTGTATATTATGGGGACAAGAGAAGCTCCAGACCTCATTTTGGCAACTTATTAGTAGTGTAGATCGATGCTTTCTTACTGCTGTGCTCAACAGAGCGAACCTAAAGGCAGTACGTACCATGAGTATGTGAGTACCTGAAGCCTGTGAGCCTTAGCAGCTTAACTTCATCAAATGTCCAGTGCCTGGTATTGAGACATCCTCTCTTCAAATTAGTCTTCTACTGATAAAATAAGGAAAGTAGGCAATGAAAAATAAATATTATGTTATCCATCTCCAGGCAGATTTGCCATTGGATTTGTCTCCAGCTTAGATGAACTTCTCAGAAACTCAGTCAAGTTGAATCGCACAGCAGACAAGCAAGGAGCACTCTGAATTGGGGAACTGAGTTCAAATTCTCTGGCCTCCTGTCACACTGGCCTCTGCAACCTTTAATAAAGTAAGCCTGAGATTTATCATGGGTTAAGAGGTTCTCGCGATTCAATTCTGGGATTCTGATGTTCACTCATCACTTTGGTGAAGTAGGTGGCTGATCTGTTTGTAGCAGAATCTTGGAAGTAGATGATGGTGTCAGCTGAGAAACAAAGATATTAGCTTTAGGAAAGCCTACTAACATTAATTTTATTGCTTCACTCAATTTTTATCGTCAGTCATAGGAGGTATCAAAGATTTGTAAGAAATGCTCTCTACTTTAGGAATATGAGCTCGTAGAGAGTTGGTGGTGGTAAGACACACACCAAAATAGCTATAGAGCAAGTCAGTCATGCTAGGAGACATATGGTGAACTAGCAAGTGCTGTAAGTTTTCAGAGGGAAAAAAGATTCCATCTCAAGCTGGGCCTGAGCTGCAAGCCTTTTCAAGGTTCTACTTCTCACAACTATGTTCACTGATTTCCACACAGGTTCAGCAACCTGCTGCCCGCCATTCCTTTCTATGAGCCCCAACCAGTTCTGACTTGGCTGCCCCAGACCCCCATGCAGTTACTTTTGCTTTTAGCACTATATGGGAAGAACTGCCAGGGAGACTGACCTGCTGAGTTTACTTAGTATTCAGAGTTGTAGCGCTCCTTCCCTGTCACATGGTTTCCCATGCTGAAAAGACAACTTCCCAGCCTGTGTCCCACAACCTGTGTCTTTGCAAAATTCCTGTTTGTTAATGTGAGGCTAACATATTGTGTTCCCATCAAGTAAACCCATTCTAAGGGCTTCTACACGCGAGTTCCCAAACTCACACAGTCTCCCTTTATACCACTCTGCCTCTTTTGTTCCTCCCAGTTTCTATAACTAATTTTCTAATTTCTATAACTAATTTTGGCTCCTTTTATAAGGAGAATTTGTTAACTTGAGCATTTGGAAGTTGTTTAGCTTTTGACAACTTTTGACAAATAAACGATTAAAAACCAATGTCTGACCGTTGTATTGTATATACGCATCAAGCTAAGAACACATATTACTTATTACATACTCTAATAGCTGTATTGAGTTAAAATTGACATATAATAAACTGTGCATATTTAAAGAGCACAGCTTGATAAGTTTTGATATGTATTATACACCTGTGAAACTCTCACCACAATTGAAATAATAAACATATTCAGCACCCCCAAAATTGTCCTAGTGCTCCTTTGTAATCCTTCATCCCCAGGGAGCTACTTTTTTGCTTTCTGTCATTATATGTTACTTTGCATTTCCTAAAATTTTATGTAAATGGAATCATAGAGTATGTAGTGTATTGTTTCTCTGTTTTATATTTGATTTTTTACTGCTTTACCTTTATTATCAGTTGACAGGGCACCCAGACTTGTTAGAGGCATGTGCAGATATGTATCTTAACACACTATGGCTCAATATGTGGGTCTGCCACCTGTGAACAAGATGACATTTATTCAGAATTTTCAAATATACAATTATTCTAAAATTTGTATCATCGTAGTGTTACATTATTTTATAGTTCAAGTTTAGAGTCCATCCTGAAAAGTATCTGTGTATGATAATATAACATGACTTTAGCAACCACCACCATAAGGCAGTTTCTTGTACAGAGTATTTGATATCTACAATTTGAAGGTACAGAGGTACAGTCTTCTGTGATAGTACCTCTACCATATTAGAATCTAAGTCATAAATATTTTGCACATAACTAGGTCATATTAGGTGGAACTAGCATAGATAAATTAGCTAAGATGCTCAGGCATTAGGTTCCAGAAGAAAACAGCTGTGTCTGTGTGCACATTCACGTGTAGAATAATATGTGTGGAAATCAGCCTTCTCATTAGTTTAAACACTTAAACTCTTTTTATTTTCACAATGTTACAATTCAGTATCTTACACTCTTACTTTAATAATTTACTTTCTAAAATAGGCTACTTATTTTAAGGAGTTACAGTGTGTAAATCACTCTATACTTGGATTTTTACATTTTTTTGTATTACACTTAGTTATTGTAATGTTGCTTCATTTTTTAAAAAAACATTTTGTTTTGGGGAGAAGAAAGGACATTTTATGTATTTGCTCACATAGAAATTCTCAGGGTTGCCTGGCTGTGGATATAAAGTAAACGACTGTCTAAAACTAGCAGTTATTTTTTTAGAAATATGCCTCTTAGGGTCAAAGGTTGTATTAGGTCATGAATCAACCAAGGAAATAGAGGTGAAGAGACTAAGAAATGTTCACCTTTAACCAACTCTCCATGGCCCAACAGAAATATCAAGATAAATAGTGTAGATAATAGAAGCAGACCAAATAAAACTTCAGCAATGAGAATCCCAAATTATAGGTCATATTTTATGGCACATTTAGGAGCCTTGGCCTATTTCAAAATAAAATTAGAAAGTCACAGCAATAACTTTAAGACATGGAGAAAAATAGCACTATTATTAATGAAGGGATTTGGGGATGGTTTCCTGAAAATGTAAACACAAGTAACTGGTTCGGTTTTGTTCTTTTTTCAGGTTTTCATGTAGTCTTAACATCATGTATCGAAAATCATTTTGTATGTGCCTTCCTTGTGGAGAATTCTATGTAATAAGAAGAGAACTGGTAGTAACGATAAATATTGATAGAAATCTTTTTTTTAAACCAAGAAAATGCAATAAACGTGTGAAATTTTAGAATACTTAGCTTTATTATAAGCATCCTGTAATTGAAGTTTTCTGTGAAATTCCAGTCAATCTGAGTGGAGAGAAAGTTTGGGTTAGTCAGTTGAAAAAAAGTAATGATTTTCAAGAAAATATATTGAGGCTTTTTCAAAACCCTTCTAGGAGATGATTATAGGACTTTCAGGATCATCTTTAAAAAGAACAGTCTATAAGGGATATCATGCATTTACTTTATTGAAGAATGAAGAAACATATGGGAAAGCAAGCCAAAATTACCAATTAACCATTTGATAACATTAACTTTTGGATAAAGTGATGTTTTTTGTATCTGAAAATGTTACCAAGTTACACGCAATGTACAAAGAGCCTAATCTAAAGTAAATGATCTAAAGGTAATTTTGAAAAAAACTGCATAACTTGGCATCCCATACTTCACCACAGATACCATTAGCAGTAATATTCCATGGCTCTGCACCGTGAACCTGATTATCGGCAACCAGACCAGTCATTTTCTGGGATCCCTCTCCTCAGAGTATTATCTAGAGATGCTTACGTGTGTGACCTGTGTTTCCTTGGGTCCCTCCACTTTGCGTCTCCTGGGTAGTTTTATTTTAGTTGAAGGGATTATGGTAGGCAGTGTTACAGGAGGGTGCCTTGCCTTATGAATAATCAAAGCTTTTGCTTTTGTTTGATTCTTTTTACTTGGTGATTTTAACACAGTGTTTGTTGGCTTCTCCTTTCCAAGTTCAGCACCAGGTTTTATCTATGTTGCCTTAAAATAGTTTTCTGGATCCTACCGAGCATCATTTCCTCATTAAACGGAGACCAGTTTCTCTTTATGCTATCTTCAGATAGTCTTCTGGATTCTTTCTCAGACCTAGCATCCTCTCATGAAACACTTCCCTGTTTTTCCAAATACCCTTAACCAATCTATCCATCTACTTACCTCTGAATTTTCCAGTCTTTGCCGCTGTTTACAGAATAAGTGGCTTGGGGATAGGTACTAGAGGAGGGAAAGAAGGACCTTAAGAGAGGAGACTGCCATTTATAGAGAAAAGGGAAAGGGAGATAAACAGGAAGCACACATATTAATACATTAGATGATACTCTTGCTATATAGATCTATATTTTCTTGCTATGTTATGAGCTTCCCAAAGATGGTTCCAATATTCTCTTCACTCATGTATTCCTAAAGTCTGCTAAATAGCTGGTTCTCAGTCAGATTTGTTGTATGAATGAATAAATTAATATTAATGTGGGCATACATGGCTTATGTATATTACATATGCTTCTAGAAAAGGTAATATCCATGTTCAAGGGGGAAGAAATCAGAAAGCAGGGCACACAACAAATGATACTTAGATTTACTGTGTATGCGTGCTTGAAAGATAGAGATTTCAGATAACTTATGTAAGGTATAGTATTGACTTAGTTAGGGAGATATTAGCAGCAATAACATGCAGAACCAAAATGCTTATGACTTAATTGCAAAAGAAGTTTATTTCTCACGTAATCGTCAAAAGTAAGCATTTCTGTTTGGCAGGAAGTTTAGGGAATAAAACTCTTCTCTTTTGCCTCTCCCTGTCCCCCATTTCCCATTCCCTGGGACTTTGTTAACTGTATCTAGTCAGCAGAATGGGAAGAAAGAAGGTGGGGGCGGGGGGTGGGGGATAGCACACCTGCTTCCTAAAAGCCTTGGCTGCTTGTATTAATTGGCTGAAACTCAGGCAGTCTAGCTGTGTGCCAAAGAAGAGGAAGAAATAGACTTCTACCACAGTGAGCATACTATAACTATTTTTTTCTTTCCAGGAATTTATCTTATTTGGAGGTACTTTGACTATTTTTTTTTTATTCAAAATAATGAGATTAAATATGTGAGTAGAAAAATTTACAGCCAATGTCGTAGAATTTGTCAATTTTCCCTGCCTGCCTAACAAATTTCTTTTCTATTTAAGTGAATTTCTTTTCTTTTCTAAGCACAGGAGGTCTTAGAGCAGGAAGAATTACAAAAGCTTATCTCATGGTTTAGGGAGAACATGGTACTGGGGCATAAATAAGGGTGATTTAACAGAAGATTTTCCTATTTTTAATCATTTGACATAGGAAATTAGAAGTATAGAGTGCCTAATTTTATAGTTTTGCATTACAGCTATTTTTAATGTATTATATTTGAAATAGTTCCAGTTAAAATGTGGAGTAAATTTAATATTGATGAGTTAGCATTAAAGTCCCAAATATAATTTCCAAATAGTTATTGTTAGTGTAATTCTGAAAATATTTGTTAATTGATATGGGGAATCTAAAGAACAAAAAGAACAAACTAATCAAAAACAGGTTCACAAATACACAGGACAATCTGGTAATGGACAGAGGGGAAGAGGATTGGGGGGCTGAGAGAATGTGGTGAAGGATTAAAGAAGTACAAATTAGTAGTTGACGGATGGTCATGGGGGTGGGGGGCACAGCATAAACAATGCAGTTAGCATTAAGGTATTAGCTAGGTAGAGAGCCAGAGGAGAGAAAGAGCAATTAGGGGATCGTTTTAGAAACTATATAAATGTCTAACCAATGTACTATATACTTGAAACTAATAAAATAAAATTTTTAAAAATTAAAATGGCAGCTATCAGTATATATCCTATCTTTTAAACCACACACACACAAGCAAACCGAGTAGCTTAATCTTTTAAGTTTGCTTCCCTAATGTTTTCTCTTTGATTTTAAAGTCTAAAGATCCTTCTTGTTTTGTGCTAGTCATTGTGGGTCAAAGTTTCAAAGACCAAAACTTAGTTATATTCTTAAATCCACTACAGAATCATTTCCTTTGAGAAAATAAAATTGCTTAAATAATTCATTTCATTAATTCCCCCCCCCCTTTTTAAAGTTTTTATTAAAATACAGCTAACCTACAGTATTGCATTAGTTTTAGGTATACATCTTAGTTATTCAAATATATATACCTAAAAGCTGATCACCATGATAAGTCCAGCACCTATCTAATACCATACAACAGTATCACAATGTTGTTGACTATATTCCCTATGCTGTACACTCATTGCCATGATTTATTGTTTCATACTTAGAAGTTTGAACCTCTTATTCCCTTTCATCTTTCCCCCCACTTTTTGATTTTCAATTAGAGTTGATGTTCAATATTATTTTAGTATCAATATTATATTAGTATCAGATGTACAGCATAGTGGCTAGCCAGTTACATAATTTAAAAAGTGATCTCCCTGACAAGTCTAGTAATCACCTGGCACTATTCATAGTTATTACCATATTATTGACTGTATTCCCTGTGCTGTACTTTACATCCCCATGACTATTTTATAACTACCAATTTGTACTTTTTAATCCCTTCACCGTTTTTACCCCAACCCATATCCCCCTCTATCTGGCAACCATCAGCTTATTCCCTACATTTGAATCTGTTTCTGTTTTGTTTGTTCGTTATTTTGTCCTTTAGATTCCACATATAAATGAGATCATATGGTATTTGTCTTTCTCTATCTGACTTATTTCACTTAGTGTAGTACCCTCCAGGTTCATCCATGTTGTCACAAATGGTGAGATTTCATTCCTTTTTATGGCTAAGTATTATTCTCTTGTAAATATGTACCACAATTTCTTTATCCAATTATCTGTTGATGCACACATAGGTTGCTTCCATATCTTGGCTATTATAAATAATGCTGCAATGAATATAGAGGTACATATATCTTTTTTAATTAATGTTTTGGATTACATCAGATAAATACCCAGAAATGGAATTGCTGGGCCATCCAATAGTTCTATTTTTAATTTTTTGAGGAACCTCAAACTATTACAATTACTATTGTAATTGTTTTCCATAGTGGTTGCCCCAATTTTCAATCCCACCAAGAGTGCATGAGGGTTCCCTTTTCACCACATCCTCACCAATACTTGTTCTTTCAATTACTTTGAAACACTCATGTGAATCCAAATGCTTCCCACCCATGGCTCAATCCTGTTTGTTAAGGATACTTTCAGTCGACAGATATTTACTGAGGCCTACTGTACACCAGACTGTATCCTAGAATCAGAAGTATTCAAAGATGAATAATGCAAGATTCTGGCCCTTGAGGGCTTTCATTTGGAAACAACCTATGTGTCCACGTATGGATGAATGGATAAAGAAGATGTGTTGCACTTCACAGATACTGCATGTTTTACAAATTGAAGGTTTATGGCAATCTTGCATTGAGCAAGCCTACTAGCACCATTTTCCTGACAGCATTTGCTCACTTAATGTCTCTGCGTCACATTTTGGTAATTCTTGCAATATTTCAAAATTTTTTATTATAATTATATTTATTATGGTGACCTGTGATCAGTGATCTTCAATGTTACTGTTGTAATTGTTTTGGAATGCCATCAGCTGCGCCCATGTAAGACAGAGGCAAACTTAATTGATAAATGTTGAGAGTGTTCTGACTGCTCCACCAAATGGCTATTCTCTTGTCTCTTTCCTTTTTCTCTGGCCTCCTCCCTATTTGCTGAGACACAACAGTTGAAATTAGGCCAGTTTATAATTCTACAATGACTTCTTAGTATTCAAGTGAAAGAGTCTCTTACTTTAAATTAAAATCTAGAAATTATTAAGCTTAGTGAGGAAGGCATGTCGAAAGCCAACCTAGGCCATAAGCTGGCCTCTTGTGCCAGTTAGCCAAGATGTGAATGCAAAGGAAAAGTTCTTAAAGGACAATAAACACACAAATGATAAGAAAGTGAAATAATGATTTAGAGAAAATTTTCGTGATATGGATAGAAGATCAAACCAGCCACAACATTCCCTTAAGCCAAAACAAGGTGCTAAGTCTCTTCAATTCCAGGAAGACTGAGAGAGACAATAAAGCTGCAGAAGAAAAGTTTGAAGCTGGCAGAGATTGGTTCATGAGGTTTAGGGAAAAAATTATAACATAAAAGTGTGAGATGAAGCAGCAAGTGCTTCTTTCTCATGACCGAATAATATTCCACTGTATATATACAGATATACCTCAGAGATATTGTGAATTCAATTCCAGACCACTGCAATAAAGCATATATCCCCCCAAAAAAGCAAGTTACATACACATTGGTTTTTGTTTTTTGTTTTTGTTTTTGTTTTTTGGTTTCCTAGAGCATCTAAGAATTGTTTGTACTATACTATAGTTTATTAAATGTGCAACAGTGTTATGTCTACATGGATGGGCCTTGAGGACATTATGCTAAGTAAAATAAGTCAGACAGAAAAAAGCAAATACTGTATGATATCACTTATATGTGGAATCTAAAAAAAACAAACTCCTAGAAACAGAGTAAAATAGTGGTTACCAGAGGCTGAGGGGTAGAGAAAGTGGAGAGATATTGGTCAAAGAGTACAAACTTCTAGTTAGAAAATGAATAAATTCTAGGGATCTAATGCACAGTGTTGTGATTATAGTTAATACTATATTATATACTTGAACATTGCTAAGAAAGTAAATCTTAAATGTTCTCATCACAAAAAAGAAAAGGTAATTATGTGACACAAGGAAGATGCTAGCTAATGCTATGGTAGTAATCATACTACAATATATAAGAATATAAAATCACCATGACATATATACCTTAAACTTACACAATGTTACATGTCAATTATGTCTCCATAAATATGGAAGTAGACTAACAGGCACTCAGCCAACTATGATAAGTTCAGCATCAAATGCAGCAGAACTAAAACCCAGAGAATTTGGAATGTCACCCTGGAAAAGTAAGACCTGGGAAGAGCCTTGTAAATGATTTTGATGAGCCAAAGGAAGGGTGTATTCCAGAAAGAAGGAGCCATATAGGCAGAAGCGTGGAGACAGGAAATTCAGTTCATGTGCAAGGAAGGAGAAGGCCAGTACATGTCTCAGAGCACAGGATCTGTAGAAGGGATGCAGTGGAAGATAAGACTAGATTACCTTGACCATCTACTTGAGACATTCATTTATGTCAGGGGTATGTATGAACTACTCTTCTAATCCATCCTGGTTTTATTTATAAACTCCATAACTTTTGGGTAAATCTTTTAAATTATAAAAGCAAAGTATATTGAATTTTACAAGATTTATAAAATAAAGAAATATGCAAAATAAAATAATCTGTAATATTACCAATTGGAGAGAATTGCTCTTATTCAAAATGAAAGACATGTTTCATACTAGAATAATATTTTATTCATATTTTTAATTCTGCTTCTTTTTATGTGACATTTCTCATGAGTGTTTTTTCCATGTCATTAATAATTTTCAGAAACATCATTATAATCTGTATAGCATTCCATTTTATACATGTGCTATAATGTATTTAATCAATTCCTCATTGCTGTGCATTTAGATCATTTTCTTTGCTCGAGCAGCTTAGCACTGAGACGGTATAGATAAAGCTAGACTTCCAAATGCTTCTATGATTGACTGAGGCACTGAAACTACTAAAAGGACAAACTTTCCACCAAACCTCCTTATAACATTAGATCCTGACCCTGAGCAGCAGCAGGATGAATTCCCGGGAAACACTTGTGTGGCCATAGAAAACAAGTAGCTGGTGGCATGTCTGTTCATATAGAGATTATTTTTCCTTTGGGTCCCTTCATATCATTTCTTCAATCACTATATAAATATAAAAAGAGCATGTGTGTGTGTGTGTGTGTGTGTGTGTGTGTGTGTGTGTGTGTGTGTCGTGTGTCTCTGTGTGTGAATAATGATATAATGGAAACCAGATACAAAAGATAGATAAAATACCTTGCACTTAGTAGCCACACAACTGCCAGTTACCTTCCTTCTCCTGCTCCCTTCATTATATCGGATAATCATAAAAATGTGGACTGAAGTTTGTTTTTTTTTTTTAATTTCTTTTTTATAAGTGTGTTACCCAAATACAGAATTAGGCTGAGTCCATAAAATCAGATGCTCAGGTTTGGAAACCCTTTGATTTAGCATTTGGTGTTGTCTTAGTGATAAAATTGGATTATACAACTGATCTGATTGGTCATGAAAAAATAGGTTGTTAAAGAGAACAAAAAATATAATTAGTCTGGAATAAGTTTGATTAAGTGACCTCATATTGACAGGTCCAAACGATTGCCATCAATCTGTGCGGTTAAGAGGTTTTAGAGCTCCATAAAGGAGCAAACCTGTCTTTAAGAAACTCATAGGCTGTTTCACTTTATTGTAATGAAGTAAAAGGAGTTATTGGTTTGTTCAATTGCTGTTTGTTTGTTTGTTTTCGTTTTTATTTTTTCCTTCAATTATCTATGTGGGAGAGATGTGATGTTTTGTTACTGGCTGAGAAACCTGTATCAAGCTAATGGGTATTTCAGCAGAGATGAAAGCAGTTGTTATAATAAAATGGTTTGAAAGTAAATAGTCTGTTAGAGAGCTGACACTTGCTCAAAGCCAATAGAAGCCATCTATCAGTACATTTCATGGTTAGGACCCACTCAAAGCTCTATCTGATGACTTCTTATTCAGATATATGGAAACTGGTATTTCATTTATTTGTTTATTGGCATCGGTGAGCTCATTTCTCTCAAAGCAGTATTTCTTATGATGTAAGTTTGTCAGTTAGTTTGCAAATAAATACAGAATAGCTATTTCGACTGTCATCTTACCAGTCCTGGCATGCCATTCAAAGCTCATTTTCCTGAATAACCAGTAAGTGAGCTCATCAAAATGCATAAAGCCTTTTGTAGTGCTATATTAATAATTGGAAAGCTTGCAATAAATTATTACATAAAGACACTCTAGCCCTCTTATTCTTGCTGGTTAGTTTGAGAAAATCAGCTTTTTTTTTTTCCTCCTTCTGGAAATAATTTTGAGGTAGACCAAGTAGACAATTTAATCCTTACTATTAGAAAGTGGCTCAGGGAAGCACAAGAATTAAGACTTACTTATTTTTACTCTGATGAAGAGCAGTCTACTTAGTGTAGAGCTAGTAGATACTTCATATTCACATTATTTTGGGAGCCTAACTATAATATAATGTAATATATGAAAGAAGCATGCCTATTTTTAAAGTAGGGACTTGATTACAATGTAATAAATTAATAAATGTTTTAAGTAATTTGCTAGTATTTGCCAGAATAAATTGGGAAGTTTCTGCTCAGCCATGTTTTATTCTAGTGGCCCAGTTTTCATTGATCAGAGTTTCAGAGTGAAGTAACGTCTTTTTTCTGAATTCACACATTTCTTTATCTGCACTATTCCTACAGGCCTCAGGATATCTACCTTATATCTGTGTTGTTTATGCTAATGCTGTTCCTTTTTTATTAGACTGTGAGCTCCATGTCTACCATATTTTTTATGATAGACATTTAATACGTACTTGTTAAATGACTGAGCAAGTAAAAGTATTCTAAGCCTCATATCCAACACATTAGCTACCTTGTAAAGGGGTAAGAGCTGCAAAGATTTTTAAGTTTTAAGGCATTTCCAGAATTCCATTTTATTAAATGCTTTGTTCAACTTGCTCATACATCAGAGGGAGTTTCAATTCTATGTTAAATCAGAAGTATTGATTTTTAAATATACATCAAAAGGCAATTGGAAATGCTCCTTGGCATTGTTGACAGCCCCTTCTTCTTGACACTTTCTTCTCCCTTGATTCCTGTGGTTAAATTTGTGATCTTCCCACATCACTGCTAAAATTCCTCCTATAGTTCCTTTCTTTTCTTTCCCTCAGTTTTTCCCCAGAGACTGTCCTTGGTTCTTTCTCATCTCTCTATGATCTCAACTTTAGTAGTTTCATTCAACCTGTTCCAATTTTAGTAGCATCTTGTAGTATCATGTCTCCAGTCTTGATATCTTTGTCGAGAGCTTCTGTCTCATTTTTCTTTTTATCTAGACATCACTACTAGCATAATTGCTATCTTATTATACTCAACACTTTTTAAATGAAGCTTCCGAGTGTTCTTTTAAAATATCTTTATATGTATGAAAGAAACTAGACACATGGTTAAAAAATATCAAACAACGTAGAACTTGGAATAAAAAGCAATAGTCCCCTGACTCATTTCCTGCTCACTTTCTAGCAGCCTTTATAAAATGAGTTCCTCATGTGAACTACGAAACCATAAAATGACCTGAAAGACTAATTTTTTCTATCTCCCAAAGATGGTACTTGGCTAGTATCATACCAGCTATATAGGAGAGAAGTTAATTCATGACTTACACAGCGTGTCTTAGGGCATTAGAACTTAATTTTCTCATGAAACTCCAGTTGAGACAAGGGGCTAAGAGGGATCATTTTCAATTCTTCTAATATGATTATACTATGCTTTATTTAACTGGTCAATTTTAGACATTATCAGGAAACTTCTTGCTGTAATAGATAAGGATTTACCTCCCTTATACCAAGGCTCTTCCATTCATTCTAAAGTAAGTTAACTTTTCAGCCTTGAGCAGTATATATTTGAACTTTCATTCCTTATTCTGTCTACTATAAATAGTTTTTCTTGATTCCCCATTATGTAAAATAAAGAATTGGTTCTGCCCTTCGCCTCCATCTCCCAATTTGTTTTCTGCTTTCTCCCAACTTCTGTCTTCTATCTTTTAATATTATCAGGGTTGATATATATGTTCTGTTCAGTAACCACAATGAAATATTTCATACGCTCTATTGATTAAATCTGAAATTTAAAAATCCATATTGTTTATGTCATTGTGACTATGTAAATATTGTTTACTAAAGATACCGTAGAATATGTAGTATTTCTAGTCTTTAAAACATTTTGTTTTGATTTTTTTTTCTAGTTTCTAGTTGACAGTCATTTTTCTTTTACACTTCACCATAAATTTATTATAAAAAATAAACTTGGGGGTGACTCCATAGTGTAGTGATTAGCATCTGCTTTACACGCAGAAGGTTCTGGGTTCGTGACCCAGGTGGAGTCATGGACCATATCCCAGGTGCGCCAGGCCCCGGGTGGGCTAGGCCCTGGGTGCATGCCACAAGTGTGTGGGAGGAAACACCCTGCCTTCAGAGATCCAGGTCTTAAGGGGAAAAGGCAACATCCATAGATCAGGGGTGGAAGGGAGCGGGGTGGAATTAAAGAGGGAAAAAAATAAAAATAAAATAAAATAAACTTTTCATTATATCTCTGGTCTATAGACTTCCATATCAGTTTGTGTTCAATCAGGAAAACAGAGCCACTGCAAGAACTATGGGAATAAAGAGTTTTATCTAGAAATTAGGGTTTACAAAGGTGTGGAAGGGGTTGGGGAAAAATCTGGGAAACATTTACATTAGATCTGTTGAAAAAGACAGAGCTCATAGAAACCACTGACATTGATTGCCATGACTTCCCAAGAATAATGGCTTTTTCTTTGCTTTTCTAGCATATCTCAGGAGTTCCTCTCACTGTTAAATTCTAACACAGAATCATACAGAGAAAGGGCTTCTGGAAAATTTTATCTCCAAACTTAGAAATAGAAAATGATTAATAATAGTGTATATCCCCTACAGTTTTTCCTTAATATATTTTCCCCCTAACATCCTTCCTGAGTGGGAGATAGGATCAGAGCAGCAGTATGGCACAATCTGATATATATATTTCAAAAGGATCATCTGGCTGCTATAAATTCCGAATGGACCATAGATGGGAAAAAAATGAAATCAGGGATATTTATTAGGCTGTTACATTAACTCAAGTGAAATACGATGGTGATATGGACTGGAGTGGTAAACATGAAGGCGGTTGGAAATGATGATTAGATTCTGGATATATTTTGAAGACATAGCCAGTAGGATTTGCTAATAGATTTCATACATAGGTATAAGAGAAAGAGGGAAATTAAGAGTAAAATTAAGGATTTTTGCCTAAGTAACTGAATGATATTGACATTTTCTGAGATGAAGATTTCAGAAGGAGCTGTTTGGTATCTGAGTGGAAATATTGAGTGAGAAATTGAATATACAGGGCTGGATGAAAGGAGAGTGGTCTGGGATGAAAATGTAAATGAGTTAATATATTATTTTCCCAGGGCTGCTCTAAAAAAAGTACCACAAACTGGGTGATTTAAAATAACAAGAATTTATTATCTCATAGTTTAGAGGTTATAAGTCCAAAATTAAGGTATCATCAGAGCCGTTCTCCCTCTGAAGGCTCTAGAAAGAATCCTTCCTTGCCTCTTCCAGTCTCTGGTGGCCCAAACATTCTTTAGCTTGTGACTATATAACTCCAATCTCTGCTTCCATCTTCACACCAACTTTCTTCATGGGTTTCTTTGTGTCTTCTATTCTTATAAGAACACCAGTCATTGGATTTAGGGCCCACCCTAAATCCAAGATGATTTCATATTAAGATCCTTATCTAATTATATCGGTAAAAACACTATTTCCAAATATGGTCACATTCTGGGTTCTGAGTAGATATGAATTTTGGGAGAACACTATTGAACCCGCTATAGTTATTGATGGTGTTTGAGTATTTAAAGCCCTACTAGTAGATAAAATCACTAAGAAGTTAGTATGTAGAAAAGAAAAGATCTGAGAATAGATCCTTGGAGAACTCAAACTTTTGGAGATTGAGAAGATAAGATCTGCAAAGAAGACCAAGCTGTAGAAGCCTTAGAGGTAAAAGAACTGAGGAAGTGATGTTTCCTTACAAAGTGAGGAAAGTATTTCAGGGAGCGATGAACTACTGATGTCTTTCTCTGTCTCGATTTAGTCCTTTATTTTACTAGACTACATCATTAGTAAAATCTTTTTAAAAAATAGTGCATGAGACATAAACTTTCTAAGGAATTATATGTCTTAAAATATCTTCTGCTTTTATAGATATTTGAAAGTCATGCTGAGTATAGCATTCTAAAGTCAAAATTGTTGCTTCACTATACAGTGCTGCAAGTGAGAAAAATCATGGGAGATTGATTCTCATCCCTTTATATGTAACCCGTTGTTTCCTTTCTGGAAGATATTTAAATCTGTATTTTATACTTATTGTAAAATTTCACAGTGTGTGTTTAGATGTGGGTCTTTGTTTCATTTATTTATGAGACTGTTTTGCATGGGGTAAGGGTTTGACCTCTATATCTAAAGTGTCTGGGTTCAAATCCCAGTTTTGTCCCTCAATAGCCTTAAGAAGAATTACTTAAACTCTCAGTGTCTACATTTCTTCCTCTTTAAAATGGGGAGATTAATAATATTTCCCCTCTTGGAAGTGCTGTCAGCACTAAATGAGTATCTGTAAATTGCAAAGAACAGTGGTGGCCAAATAGGAAACTATCAGTAAATATTGGCTATCATATCATCATTCATTATTTGGAGACCTTGGTGGTGCCTTTTAATCTGAAAACTAAAGTTCTGTGAAAATTTCCTCAATTATTATTATTTTTAAAGATAATTTCCTTTCATTGATTTTTCTCTTGGTATGAAATTTGAATCTAATCAGAAAGTGGAGATTTTGGGTTGGTGCTCTTTGCTTTTATTCTATTGTATTTTCTACATGTTACACTTTTGAAGAGACTATTTCTATCTGATTTTCCAAGCCTTATGTTGCATTCAAAAATTTTTCAGCTATCATATTTTTAATTTACAAGTGCTATTTCTTAATCTCTGAATATCTTCTTTTATAGCACTGTCATTTTTTATGAATGAAATGTTCCCTTAAATCTATTTGAAGATATTAATAAGAAATATTTAAAGTTCTCTTCTGTGAATTATTTCTGTTTCCTTCAGGGTTAGTTTTTCTGATGGTATATCTTGGTTATTCTCTTAAATTGTTACAGAATTTTCTCAACTATTTGTTTTTCTTGATTTCACCTAACGTTTAAGAGTGAATAAATAGAAAAAAACTGATGTTAAGCTTTGATGTAAGGGTAAGATTTGTTGACTAGCAGACTTACAATGGGTGAATTAAAAGTAGCCAGACTTTTATACTTTGAGGTCTCTCTTCTGAAACGCAGAAGAATTTTTTCCGAAGGATGACTACTCCTATACTAGCTGCCTTAGTTTCCTCCAGATGTTTTATTTATTTATTTACTTACTTACTCACTTACTACTTTATCTGTCTGTCTGTCTATCTATCTATCTATCTATCTATCTATCTATCTATCTATCTATCTATTTATTTATTTATTTATTTATTTTACAGAAGAACCATCCATTCTGGCTTCAGGGGTAATTGCTTTCTTTCAGCAATCTGCTCATGGTGGGAGGAAGTGGATAAGTGGATTTGATTATTCTACTTAATTAAAAGTAGACTTTTAATTAACCCAGCTGCTTTCAGCTCCATGTCTCATATCTGCTTTGCATGGTATTTCAAGTCTCCAAAGAAGTCTTCAGCCTAGGATCTATATGTAATAATGTGGTGCTACCCTCATCAGCTGTAGCACCACATTATTACTTATAGATCCTAGGCTGTGGCGTCCTTTGCTCTGACTCCACCACTTCATCTATATTCATCTTCTAAGAAAAGAAAAAAATTATTGAATTTTCTTGTTTGCTAGTGTAGTTTTTCCTTTTGTCTTTTTAAATATTTTCTTTGGTTCTTTTAACTTAATATTTATAAGATTGAGAGGAAGAAGAGATTTTAAAATGTTTTCAGCCTTCCATTTTTAATTAGAAGTCTTGTGCTCTTCTTTAAAAAAAAAATATGAATACATACATGTAGTAAACATGTATATATTCTCCTCACCAATTCTACTTTATTTAATATTGTAGTAAAATTTTTTTACATAAATATTTGAAGTAGGTTGAGAAAGTATCTTCTTACCATCTTGTTATTACATCTTAGTGAATACTTTAAATCTGACTCTGTGCCTGCATTCTTCCTCTGCCTAGCAGTACTCAAAGGTGGTGTGGTGAGCTTGCCACTTAGTTACTTGGTATGACAACGTGATCACTCATTCATTCGACAAATGTTTATGAATCTCTAACCACGTATTCAGTTCTTTCCTCGGTGTTCTCAAGATGTAGTAAAAAAATATATATACAGGAATGTTTGCCTGAAATATAGAGCTTACTCAAAATGATAAACATTAAGTTAAAATTTATACAAATTAATATTTTCAAACTATTATGATATGAAAGAGCTTTTTGGGTGAGGAAAATGTTTTATAGCTTAATTATGGTAATGATTACATTTCAAAAATTGCGAAATTGTTAGTGATCTTTTTTGTGTGTAAATTTTACCTCAGTAAAATCGGTTTTAAGTCTGAGGATCTAATGTATATCATGGTGACTATAGTTGATAACACGGTATTATATAATTGAAGTTTGCTAAGAGAGTAGGACTTAAATATTCTCAGCCCCCCCCCCCCAAAAAGATAAATATTTGAGGTGTTGAATGTATTAATTGGCTCAATGGGGGAATACCTTTATAATGTATACATATATCAAATCATCACATTGTACAATTTAAATATCTTACAATTTTATTTGTCAATTATACCTCAATAAAGCTGGGGAAAAAATAAAGTTGGTTTTAAAAAAAGGAAGGCAAAAAAAGTTAGGAATAAATTAGGGCAAAATATGCCCAAGACATCCTTTTAGAAAACTACAGACTATAAAAACTATAAAAATTGTTAAAGAAAGAGGAAATAAATCATGTGTATGAATAAAAAGATTCAATAATGTAAAGATATCAGTTCTCCCAAAATCAATCTATAAAATCAATGCAGATGTCCTTCTTCTCCTCGTTTTTTTGTTTTGTTTTGTTTTGTTTTATTTTATTGGCGGGAAATTCACAAACTGATAAAAACCCCAAAGAATCAAGATACTTTTGAAAAGGAGGTAAAAGATAGGGAGCACTTTCTCCAGAATTGAAGTTATTCTAATTATTAGTATAATATTTGCAAGCTTAGACAAAATAAATAAATAAATAAATAAATAAAATAAATCTTGAGATAATTGCTATTAAGGCAAAAATACAAGTAACCCGGGGGAGAATACAAAAAGCAATGAGCAATAAGGTATCTAACATGGCTTTTGGAGTCAAGAAAGGCTTCCCCAAGGCGATTAATTTTAGTATGAGACACAGACAGCTGAGAAATAGTTAACTAACTGGGTGAGGGGACAAGAAAAAGTGAACATTCCAGGCATTAGGAACAACATATACAAAGACTCTGAAGGAAAAAAAAATAAATGATAAAATAATTAGACTCTAGGAACTACACACACACACACACACACACACACACACACACACACAAATTAGGTAACAAATTAGGTTGTCTTGATCTTCTTACTCTCTGTGGTATGTCCCCAGGCATGTGGAATGTGAAGTAGCCTGGTCTGACATTAACACAAGAGAAAAGAAAGGGCCTTATATCCTGACTAAAGATAAGCATTTGAAAAAGAAATGCTTCTTTATCTCTATTTCTATTTTTTCTAGTTAAAATCTTTATTACCTTTTTCTTAGACAATGAAAAGCAGCTCATAAACATATGAAACTGCCTTGAGTCTTGCCAACTCCTATTTATCTAGCATTTAGGTGCTACCCTGTTCTTCCTGAAGTGTTACTTAGATAACATCTCTCTACTCTTAGTAACTCTTTAGTGGCCCACAGTTGTCCACAGAAGAAAAGACCTTCTCTGAACTAAACCCTACTTGTAAAACTGTATTTCCCCCTGCTCCTTTTCAAATAATCAAATGATAAGTGAACATACTTTGTAAACTCTGAAAAAAAAATTATTTCTAGTTCAGAAACAGAAAACGCAGAAAGGTTTAGTAAAATAATCAAAGTTATACAACTAACAAGCCAAAGAGCTGGAATTCACTCACATTAAGGTATGCACTGAGATATCTCAAAGCATAAGCTGTTTCTGATTGGCCCAGAGTTGGTCTTTAGAGGCAGCCTAATGTGAGACGAGGAGCACTGGACTTGGAATTGAAAGAGTTCCAGTCTATTGTGTGACCTTAGGCAACGTATTTGCTCTCACCTCTTCTTTGTCTATGATATAGGGATAAGAATATCTCACATGGTTGTTGTGAGGACTGTTGTGTGTGACATGATAATAAAATTATATTCTTTTTTTTTAAAGAGCAGTCATTAACTTCCTAATTATGAACTATAAAGTAATGAAAATTTTAACTAAATCTGCAGTGTCATCACTCAGCTTGCAAAGAGAATTTTATGATTTTTAAAAATTATGTTTTATTTTCAGAAATTTTATTTGAGAAAATCAGTCTTCTTATGAAATTTTAGACAATATTTTATATCCAAATCTGGCCTAGTTGTTAAAAATAATATAATACTCAAATGAGTTTGCATTCCTTGAGCATTCATATCTAAATGTTGAAAGCAGGCTCCCCAGAAGCTCAACAAAAGACAGAGGAAAATGACCTTGTGATTAAAAAAAATGATGCAGATAATCTAGAAAGCAAATAATCCACATGTGGGTAATCAAGAGTTGATTAATTGTTTTGAGGATGTTTAATTGCCTGCTGTTTATCAATATAATTTAACCACCAGTGCACAGAATAGTGATATAAATAGTCCAAGTACTATATGAGAAATGTCAGGTTTTTATTCATGATAAATAGTATGAAAGACAGTATTCTCATTATTCGACTTTGCCATTAAAAATAGTGTGCTCATTAAAAAAAAAGAATTGGACTTTCTTTTCTTTTGTATAGAGTAGCAACTAATCATTTTTCCTATGGCTTAAAAGGAAGCATGATTAACTAATGATTAGAGTCTATTTTAGGTATGGATGGTTCTAGACATTTGCATTATTTTTAATTCTTTATTATTCTTAGTTATGTTTTTATGATAGAAATAACTGATACTATGCATGAAAAAGAGGTTATCACTCAAGTATCTCGTTTTATAACTATTTAATTTTAGAAAGAAATAATTTGTCATTTTCTAAGGTGTCTCCTTAAATGCTTATGGCAAAAGCCATTTTCAGTGGCTACCTCTGAAGCCAGTGATCTGTGTGTGTGCCATTGTAGAAGGTACCCAGCCTTGGTCATCATACCTGAGGGAAACTAAGGAAACAAGACACTGACATGTGTGAGCTTTTTGTATTCATACATTTTCCTTTCTTGTTCTGCTTGTTGGTTTATTTTTAATGATTACCTTAAAACATATGTGCTTTCTAGAAAATCTATCCTCAACAGTGCCTTCCAGTTATTATCTAAGTAAATTTTGATCCCTGTAGTATGACTACTATTCATGATTGTTGTTGGATGACTAAATATCTTTTGGGTTTTAGATTCTCTGTGCTTTGGACAGCATCTTAATATCATCACTAGCTGACTGTTCTAAATGTAGGTACTAAAAAAAATCCTAATTGTCCCTAAGGAAATAGAAAATTGTTTCTAAGACAGAATATATAATAAAATTATAGTTTTTCATAAACTTTATTTTTTGTTTTTTATATAATATGCCTATAGAGTACACAATTAAGGACCTTGTAATCAAGACTAAATCATATGAGCTTATACATCTTGTACTATCTTTGGGAATACTTTTATTCAGTTTGGAAAGTAATTTGTTCAAACTTGGTAATTCATATGTGGAATGAAATAATAACATAGGTCTCCCATAGGGCTGCTGTTCTCTGTATATCTAACTCAGTTAGATAATGTGAAGTTTGATTTTAACTGACCTGAAGAAAGTACACAAAAAATAAATTCTTTAAAGTTTTTTTTTTACTCTTTTCTGTTATTACACATTATGTAAAGCATAATATATGTGGATCTATATGTTATAACATAGTATATCCACATTTGTGTATAGATAAAATGTACTTAATTCTTAAATTATGGAACGGATTTCAATTCTTCACTTACTAAGTATTTACTGAGAAACTGAGGACATCAAATAGCTTACAGATGAGACTGTTTTATTTTTGGCTTTAACTAGAGCCATGAGCCAAACAAACATACCTTCAGATGGGAAGTGAGTATTTTGGTAATTTAAGCACACTTTCATTTTCTACCAAAGTAGAAAAGCTTGCATAAACAAATCAAAATTATCAGGAACATGGAAGTATAAGATAAAGCAAAATATATTATCGGGCTAGTTTTTCTTTGCTATCCTAAATGGTAGTAAGTATACAATTTGAGCATACGTATACTTATATATTTTTAAAATTGAATCACATTTTAAATGAATTAAGGCATTTCTCTACCTAAGGAATTACTCAGCAAATTCTTCTGAAATGTGAATAATTGTTCCACACCGTATTTTGGTGTTTTCAAACTTCGGTCATTTATATGCCACCTTCATAATTTTCATCATATTTATAGACATTTGTACCAATATTTACTTAATATTTTTTCTCTAATTCTTCTCACTTTTTAAATTTAAATACAAATTTACTACTATCAATATAAATGAAAATAACTTGGAAATATAAATATGTACCTATTAAAATAAAAGAATTGACTATTATCACCAAAATACAATACCAGTGTTGGTAGATGTATAACATTAGGAAACACTGTCCTTATATGATTATAAATTTAGATTTTGATCAATTTAATTTTCTTAAAACACCATTTAGATAGATAATAAACCCTTTGAGGGCAGAAAATGCTTCTTGTTTGTGCATCCTTGTTTCCCTAGCACTTAGTACTTGGCACATAACAGGTATTCAGTAAATATCAAATGGTAAATTAATGAGCGATACATATATTTGTGTATACATTCTCTAAAATACTACTTAGTAGTAATAATTTACATAATAAAATAATAAACTGTATATGAAAATACATTATGGCCAACATATGTTGGTATCACCAGTCTTCAAAAAACTAATATAAAGCAAAGCATTTCTATTAATCTTTAATGAGTATGTTTATAGATCAAGAAAGGTTGCCGTCATGTAAATAAAAAGAAGTGAGGACGAGGCAGTATAGGAGTGGGCATTGTGATTGAAAAGAGTGACAAGAGAAAATAAGCGAGAAGTAAAAATTGAAATATATCTCATGGAATCGAAGGTGATCCTGCAACTGTTCAGGCAAGGAAAAAAGGACTAAATTAAAATCTAAATATAGACACAAAAGTTGCTTCAGTGGAGCAAGCTCCGTTCCATTCATAGTTACTTCTAAATCACAAACACTAATGACCAAATTCTTCTAAAATGAGATATTCTATTTTTTTCCTTTTTAAAATTTTTTCAATTAAAACAAGATATTCTAAACAACCCCTTTATGGCCTTTTTCCAATAAATTCGCTTCTAAAGCTTTAATCCCATTCTGTTTTCTTTTGTTCATGCACTTAAGAAATGACATAATCAATTTTCTGCCTCCTTTGCATGAGAATAAAGACCCTGTAAAGCTGAAATGAGCATAACACTTTAGTCCTATTTATAATCGGAGGTTCATCAGTTAGGAAAGCCTTTGAAATACAAATAGGCTTTTTCCTATTTTCATTTGAAATAAACCTATGAGGCCTTAGTAAATGGAAGCAATTCACATCAACTGTCAGGAAGTCGGTGGTTAGCTGATTTGGTCACTAACAATTATGTTGACAGTAGGAATAACTAAGAGTAGAAACTATCTCTTCAGAAGAAGAACTACAGAGGCAAAAACATTCTTAGTTCAGAAATAATGTTAAAATTTTGCAGTGATATCAAATATGTATTTTTTGACCTGTTACCTAATCTAAGAACATGGTTTGTACCTTGTTTTAATGAAAGAACTCTGGACTTATCGAGAACCATATGATTTCACTCATATGTGAGATATACAACTGAAAGCAACAAACGAACAAGATAAACAAACAAAACTTATAGACACAGACAACAGTTTAGTGGTTGCCAGAGGGAAAAGGAGAAGAGGGGAAGGTACATAAGGATAAAGGGGGTCAAATATATGGTGACAGAAGGAGATTTGACTTTGGATGTAAACACACATACGATATACAAATAACATATTATTGAATTGTACACCTGAAACCTATATAATTTTATTAACCAGTGTTGCCCCAATAAATTTAATAAAAAATAGAAAAGAACTGAGTGATGGCTTATTTCTCTTTTTAAAAAAAGTTTATTAAAAAAATGTGTCTCTTTCAAAATTGAACATAACGAGAGAGGAAATTTAAAAAGAACATGAAAGGAATATATATTTCCAAGAATTTAGAGTTAGACGAGAGTGAAATAGAAAGGAAATGGGTTCTACTGAACTGGAGTGGACTGTCTAGGGGGATGGGACTAAAAAGCAGCTGACCTTCCCTTCAGCATGAGGGACATCATCATGCCTGGTCACTGTAACAGGAAATAACTGTGGAATGTATATAAGAAAGAGCTATCCTATCCTGGCACGTGGAGTCTTCAGTCATGGCATAAAGCTGTCAAGGGAATGGGGTGCATGTGGATATCTTTGGCAGCTACAATGGTGCAGTAGCATCAGATCATTTAGCAGAGTCTAAGTTAACCCAGCACTCAGAAACTCAGAAGATATTTGAGAAGGGGACACTTAGTAAGACAACTATAGGAGTTACTTTTCCCTCTATGAGCAAAGAATGACTTGAATGGGGTTGAATGTTTCCATTATGCAACAGACTGAACAGGAAAATAAAGGGCTCAGAATATTTGGGTATAGTAATAAGCCACTAATGAGAGTATATGGGCCTCAAAATACATAGCTCGCTTTGTTTAGAACGTTTCGCCAATTTTAGTTTGTCTACTTGTATGAAGGAGCACATACCTAAAAGTCAGGCGGCTATGAACTTTTAGGTGACTTTGATTAAATCTTATAATTTTCTTTTGCCTCATTTTCTTCGTATGTCTGATGTGTTACCTACATGGCAAGTTTTTTGTTTTTTGTTTTTTGGGGTTTTTTTTTTTGAGGATTGAATGAAGTAATATATGTGAAACCCATTAAAAAGTTACGTAAATGGTATATAGTCTCAAAAATATGAAGCACGTTGATTCATGAATGCTATTGCCATTTATTCATGACCAACGATGTATTGGTCAGGTTGGGATAGGTTATGCTAATAGTAATAAAAGACCCTAAAATCTCAGTGGCTTAAAGCAAAAAAAGTTGATTTCTTGCTCATACTATATTTGTCCATCCTCACTCAGGAACTTGGGCTGACTATTAGAAATTGCTGGTCATTGTGATGAGGGAAGGGTACATGTGGGTCACAGTCTGCATCTTCAAGGCTCTGCCTAGAAGTGACATGTGTCACTCCCTAATTAGCTTCAGGAAGTCACATGGCAATCCTAGCTTGTATCTAAAAGAAGAGCTGGAAATATTTGATGAGCAGCACTAATGACTATTGCAGATGGTTTCTTTCCATTTTCTACACTTGGATGACTTTTGCAGCAGAAAAGCTGTCTAGATGTTTCTCCTGTTACTAATACTACTATATTCTTTCTACATACCTTTCAATAACCCAGTAGACTTTCTTAATCTTATGTTTTCTAAGTTTTGAGGATTTGCTGGCACTAAAATTTTAGTAGCCATTTAGTAGAATATTTTAGTTTCTTTGAGAGAAAAGCAGCAATTGTTTAACATCCTATTTTTGTTTTCTTTGCCAAACAGACATTGATGAGTGCTCTGATGGCTTTGTTCAGTGTGACAGCCGCGCTAACTGCATTAACCTGCCTGGCTGGTACCACTGTGAGTGCAGAGATGGCTACCATGACAATGGGATGTTTTCACCAAGTGGAGAATCATGTGAAGGTCAGTACAAGGAGAAGACCTGGAGTTTAAGAAGTCCATTTGAACTTGAGGAATATACAGTTAAATGTAAATAGTAGAATTTGACCTAATGTTTAAGTTATTGGTGATTTTTCCTGCATGTTTATACAACAGTGATTGGAAACATGCTAACATCTAACTCTTGCTTGCTAATTATAATTGATTTTTAGATAATTAAAATTTGTGATGCTAAACCAATTCTCTGTGGATATTTGCAACTGTTAAAGGGTGTTTTTAGAATGAATAAACCCATAATATCAAATAAATTTTTGAATGGTAGCATGCAAAAATCTGACCCTAAATAAAATAAAGAAAAAAAAAAGATGAGGAAAGCAGGATAGAGAGAAAAAGGGGGTAGAGAAAATACAGTGATGATATGGCCAAATAATATACATAATACATGCTATTCTGGGCTGTTTCTAACATACCACCTGCGTGGCAAAGTAAGAGATATTTATTGAATGTTGAATACAGAAGACATGGTCCCTGCTTAAAAGATTTCAATCTAATAAGAGTGGAAAATTCAA
Source organism: Pteropus alecto (assembly GCF_000325575.1). Taxonomy (NCBI): domain Eukaryota; kingdom Metazoa; phylum Chordata; class Mammalia; order Chiroptera; family Pteropodidae; genus Pteropus; species Pteropus alecto. Next base: position 4,419,523 of record NW_006439717.1, read on the forward strand.
CCAGATTATATTCAATTATTTACCATTAATTTTGAATTATTTTCAGTGAATTGACAGACAACTCTACTTTCCTATATCTTCTGTTAAGGGGTACAATTTTTAGAAAGCGGATAGAGTAAGCAAAGCCCAGTGAATAATTGCCAGAGAAACCACCCGCACTGAAAGGGTTTGCCATCAGAAGTTAGGCACAGGAATGCAGAACAAAACGAACCTCAAAATGTCATTATTTTCTCCATTTGCATTTATACCTTCATTGAGTAAGAGCCTGAGAGAATAATGTGGCTAAAATGACACTGTCATTGAAAGCCTTGGAAATTCTAACTTAACAGTACTTAACACCTAAATGACAAGATGTCTTTTATCTTCGTGCCCCAAAGGTTTTCACATAGAGAAAAGGGAAACAGACTTCTGTGATAGATGCCAAGGCTCCCAGCATGCTTTGCCAGCAGCTGCAGAGCCCTGGACCTTGAGCAGAAGGTCCATTTGGATTTTTACATAGGAATGGAACTACTGTTGCCTTACCAGGAGTGAAAACCTGGCATTTGCAAATAACAACTTAACTGTGGTCTGAAGGCTTTACCTTGCACTTGTCAGTGTTCCAGAGTGAATATACTCCTAATCCAGTAGAGAATGCCAGGAACCACAGATTGCAGTTTAAGAAGCAGATCATTGTGATTCTGCTCTTCTCTGATAAACTATTTTTCCAATATGCTGTGGTATATAATGAGAAAAAAAGTCTTCAGAGCTACTTTTTTGTTAATATTGTATTTTAAGTTGCACACATAAAGAATGAATATTAACTGATTACAGATAGTATAAGTCATATAGAAATATATAGATTAAAGCTGAAAATGCAGCTTCGTTTTATTCCTCTTTTCCCCATCCTTTCCACTTCTCCTCTAGGGAGATAACTTGTGTTTAATTTTGCTCGATATCCTTGCATACCCTTTTTATGTTCATCAGAACATAAATAGAAAAAACATACACTGCTGACTATCTTTCTTTACATTTGTAACTGCAGTCACTATTAGTTATCTATTGATGCATAACAAATTACCCCCAAAACTTAGCAACTAAAAACAACAAAAATTATCTCACAGCAGCTTAGCTGGATACCTGTTTCGATGTTTCACATAAGATTGCAGTCAAGTTGTGGGCCAGGGCTGTGGTCTTATCACGAAGACTTGTCTGGGATGGAAGTGGGGGAAATGGGAAGCTATTTCCAAGGTCGTTCATGTGGCTATTGGCAGGCCTTGTTTTTTTTTAACACATGAGCTGCCTCAAAACATGAGAGCTGTCTTCCCCAGAGTAAGCAATTCAAGAGAAAGCAAGTACCAAAGATGGAAGCCACAACCTTTTCATAACTTAATCTTATCTGTGAGCTTTCATCACTTTTTCCATATTCTATTCATTGGAAGTAATTCTGCATTCTGGAGAGAAGATTACATAAGAACCTAGATATTAAATGATAAAGAGCATTGAGGGTTATCTTATAAGCTGCCTACTATAAAGACCATCAGCATTGTCCAGCATTTCCCTCACTCCTGTTTCATTGAGTAAAGTTTCATTTCTCCTATGAAAATTTAAACCCTCCATTGTACCTTGCATCCCATCTCTTCTCACCTGTGTGAAGTCTTTGCCCTTATATTACCCACTTTTTCTTCCCTGTCACAAATAACACTTTTCCTACTGCATCATTCTCATTACCACACGAAGAGCCTGGAGTAACACCCATCTTTAAAAAATAAAACAAAAAACAATAAAAAGTAACTTCCCTTTGCCTCACCTGATTCTTCCAATATTCCTCCCATTTTTCTGCACCCTTTTAGAATAAAACTGTTTAAAATAATTTTTTAGACTTGGTATCTCTGCTCTCCTGCTTCCAGTGAGGCCTTAGTCCTGCTGCTCCAGTGAATGCTCTCCTTTTAAGATTACTAACAATTGCCATCTTGCCAAACCCATGGGTTTGCTCGACAACTCAGCCATTTGGCCCAGTTGATTATTTCTTCCTCTCTAAACAACTTTCTTCACTTGGCCTTGAGGATGCCACTCTCTCCTGGCTTTCTCATAAAACTACAAGCTTCTCCTTTCGCTCTCCAGGGAAGAGTAAAATCCAAACCCTAACGATGGTTTACAAGGGCTTACATGATATGGATATTTGGCTTTCCTAACTCTTCTCAAATATACCAAACTGATTCCCTTCTCATGTGTTGTTCTTGTTGTCTGGAATGTCTTTCTCCCACCCCTTTGCCTGCTTCTTTTTGAATTTAATTAAGATTTCCTCTAAAATGGCTTCTCCTGGAGTCTCAATTTAAAATAGCATCCTATCCCTGCCACTATTCACTTACCCTGTTCCACTTTTCTTCATAGAAATTTTAAATTCTCCTGAAATGATTGTATATATTAATATGTTTACTTGCTTATTATCTGCTATATAACGTAAGCTTCAAAAGTCATATGATTTGTTTGCTTGTCAGTCATCAGTGTCTACAAGAATTCTTGGCACATAGTAGATGATATATTTGTTTTTATAATGAAAAAGATTGAAACATATGATAGATAATATTTTAATCAGAAGTATGTTAGGAACATAACCTATGTTAAAAGTGGATATATAATGTGATTTATAGTAGCTATGTTTAAGTGATCAGGACAAAACATGATTAGTGCATTCACGACTGTTCAGAAAATAACAAGGAAAATTAAACTAGCCGTTAAAGTAACACATAATAAACATAAAGAAGGAGGTAAAGAGTTCTATGAGATGTTTACACCCAAAAGGCTTTTCGAGGAAATGCCATAAACACAGAAACAGTGGGAAAATCTTATTTTTAAAAAACCACAATTCTGGAGTGATGATTTTACTATTAATCTTCCAATAGACTTTATAACGATTGTCAGAAAAATCTACTGCTCTTTCAGAAGACAATGTGCTCTGAAGTGTTCTTTGAAAAGAACCCACCTATGTTATTGAAAAAAACAAAAAAGACTAAAATGCTTCTAAACACCTACCAATTTCCTGGAATTTCAGCAATTTGTAGAACTGTAGTATTAATATGTAGAAGGATGCAGTTTTAAGAGTATAATTATTTCTGAGCAGGTGCTATTTTTCTGTTGCTGAACAACAACAACAACAACAACAAAAATTTCAAAGTGGACAAAGCCACAGCAGTGGGTTTACAATTATTCTGAAGTATAGAATTCATACTTGAAGACATCAATAAATAACTGTGCACTGCTTCACTATTTTTTAGACTACAGTTGTATAATCTACAATATACATGTTTACAAGTCACATTCATACAAAATATACTGTTTTGCTCATTTATTTATGTCAGAAGTGTATAGACATTTAATCCCCAGGTAATGTGCCAAAATACCATTTTTCTTGTCTGCATCATCATTTCTACACCCTGAGAATAAAGCCCAGTATTTTTTTAACATAATAATATTTTGTTTTCATGTTTACATTTCATTCTGGGTTATCTTTAAGCTTGGTGAGGTTTTTTGAACTTGCAAGACCCCCCAAAAATGTTTATAAGACAGTATCTTTTAAATGTTATTATGTTCAAGCCAAATACCATAAATCTTTAACCTAAATCAAGAAAAAGGATAAAATGAAATTAATCCAATTCAGCTCAACAGGTAGTTAATGAATATATGCACGGGTACTTTCAGGTACTTTGCCAGGCATCTGTTACATACAAATATATAAAGGAGGATGGTCACTGGTCTCAGCTTGTAGAAGAGGTAAAATACGTATAACAAAAACTATCATACAAGATAGAATGTGGTCAGTTTCTTAATTGAGGAGAAAGCTACAAGGTTGAAAATGATAAAATATTTGAGAAAAAATATAAATTCAGGGCTGTAAGGAATAAAAGAGAGAAATTATTTCCTGTTTGAGATTAAGAAAGGCTTGAGTATCTAGCATTTGTTTTAGGACTTCAAGTGTGATGTATTATTG
>NW_006439717.1:4423508-4479408 GCF_000325575.1 Pteropus alecto
AAGAGTGTAAAAAGGAACTAGCTTTAAATGCCTTTCTAAGAAGTTTGAACTTGAGTCTGAAGGAGTATTTTTGAGAAAGAGAATGATAAAAGTATATCTTCGCCAAATTCATATTTTGACCTAGTCCTTTTTCTGAATTCCAGACCCATAGATCCAGTTACTTTCTAGACAGCTCTACTTGGAAGCCCAACGGAAAGTGTAATTTGGTGTACTAAACTATCTCAAGTCCTTCCTCATCCCTGCCACCCACATCCACACCTCAGCAAAATCTTGCTCTTCTTCTTGTAAATAATCATCAATCAAATTTTCCAAGCCATTATTCATGACACCTCCCTCTGCCTAATATTTGAAGCCAACAAATCACTAAATTGCTTTATCTTGTTTCTTTCTTGGAAGATTCTATCTATGTTTTTTCTTTCTATGCATCCCCACTGCTACCATTCAATACAGCTATGTGCTTAAGAGCACAGACTTGGAGCCCGACTTCCTGGGTTCCTATCTGAAAACTGATGTGTCTTCTTGGGAAAGTTATGTTATGCTACATTTCTATGCCTCAATTTCCTGATCTATACAATGGGGATAATAATTGTACCTTCCACAGCTATTAGGAGGATTAAATGAGTCATTATAAGAAAGTACTTAAAATCTGGTAATACCAGGTACTATATAAGTGTTTGCTTTTATGATATGACCATCTCTTGCCTGGACTACTGAAATAGCCTATTGATTGATCTTCTGGCTTCAAGTTCAAATCTACTCAAATCTCTTTACCAAGATGAGGTCAAAGGAATCTTTCCAAAGTGAATATCTGATTATGATTATTTTTTTTTGCAATTCCCTAAAATGACGTTATACTTTCTTAACGATGAAGTTCAAACTTCTTAACACGACCTTTACTTGGGCCCTGAGTATCTATTTAGCTGCATGTTTATCTACTCTATTCTGGACATTCAAGTCATACCAACATTTCTGTTCCTTCAAAACATCTTGATGGCTTTAAATGTTGTGCCTTCAAGCACACTCTTGCTTCTGAGTAAACTGCTCTTTACCACCTCTTTGCTTGGCTAAATCTTATTCATAGTTTAGTTGCCACACCTAGAGAGTGTGTATGTGGTCAGAAGAAAGATCCCAAGAGAGCTACCAAAGGAGCATGTTGATAGGATGCAAATAAAGAAAATTTATCAGGGAGAGTGAATAAACTGTGTCAACTGCTGCTGCTAGATCAAGTTACCTACATGTTTCTCCATATATGACAAATACACATCAATCATTGTAGTGAGCTACTTTTTACTCTATTTCTTTATTGTAGGTGTACTTTATTTATGAACACACATTCTTTTTGTGCCTGGACATCTTCTCTTCTTATGTATGATTAAAGGGCTATGTAGTAGGATGTATTGGTAGAGTTTGTGGTCAGAGAGACCAAAAAACTACGGTTAATGTTTTTTCTGCTTATAATAATTCCTAATTATAAGAATATTTAATGGGAGGCAAAGATCCACTCATCAAATATACCATATTATACTGAATAAATTAAACGTAAAGCTACTTTAAAATCTTCATTTCCATCACCAAGAGAAAATTTTCTCTGATCTGAAAAATATATATATTGGTTAATATATATATTAACCAATATACCTTTAAAAATATTTTTAAAGTATCTTCATACTGGCTAACAGTTCTCCTTTTGATCATAGTCTATAATTATAAGCATTATTATCCTTGGCAAATTAAGCTAATATAGTTCATTGTAATTATAATAAAAAAAATTGGCCATTGTCTTAATTCATTGGTTTTGTTGAGATGAGAACTAATTAAAAAATCAAGGTAAATAGAAATATACTGTGTGACTTATTTTCGGGAATGTATATATGACAGAACTTAAGTATTTAAGAATTTAAATATGGCTAAAATATAATTTCAACTCATCCATGTCTCCAATTTTGTCGAAATCAGAAACAAAAGAAACATATTTACTAAACTCTATCTATATTTACTAAACTCTATTATAAAAATTTTGAAGTAAAATCAGTCTACATTTCACCTAGTTAAAAGCTATATGTTCTATCTTCTCTCTAACCCACTTTTTCTGCTGCGATTTAATTTCTTTCTTGACCTTTACTCAGAAGAAACAGATGAAATAGGAAATAACTGCTTACTGCCACTCATACAATATCCCTGAAATGTATTTTGGCTTGTGACCTTTAAATTATGGGGATAAATAAAATGAATCATGTCTCCTCCTATGGACCTGATCTGTGGGTCAAGATGTTTGCTTTTCATCTGTATGAAAATGCTTCAGGCTGTGATTGCCATGGAATAGGTGAGGTCAGGTGAAGAATGGGCAGTTGCCAATTGAGTCAGGCAGGAGATGAAATGATAATGTGAAATGGAAAAGTTAAGAAGTGGTGGATTCTTTGTGAGTGACATGGTAATTGCTGATGGTGCCTTGCCCTCCCATTGGTGAGAAGCAGGGTGTAAAGACAGTGTGAAAATGCCCGGACTGTAAGGGAAGAACACCCCAACAGACCATTGAAAAGAGCTTATGTGTGGGTGACATGGCTGTGAGAATAGGGCTTGAAATTGAATAAAATGCCTCAGGGTTCCTGTGACATCTTATCTTCCACAAAGAAAGGATTTTCTGTAAGTACCATTTTAACATTGAGAATGATTTCTCCAATAAAAAAAAATCACAGGCACTTTTAGAAATTCCCACAGCCAAACTGTTTTTGTTTGATAAAGTGAGCCTTATTCTTAACTTTCAAAATATATAAGAGTTACATAAAGCCTAATGGTATTTACAGAGGTATAAAAGTTAAAAATCTAACCAAGGTTATTTGGTGTTTGAAATCAAGCATGATAATATTTTCCTGTGAAATCCATAGATGATTAACATTGCTTTCATCAGAATTTAATGGAAAATGCATGCCAGTAAGATGAAAATTAATTTACAGCTGAATGCTTTATGTCAGGAGACAACTCGGCTGATTGCAGTTGTTTGAAACCGAGCATATTCTAAGCACACTGCCTGCTGCCTTTTCTTGGCCGTAGATATTGATGAGTGTGGCACCGGCAGGCACAGCTGTGCCAACGATACCATTTGCTTTAACTTGGATGGTGGATATGATTGCCGATGTCCTCATGGAAAGAATTGCACAGGGGACTGCATCCATGATGGAAAAATTAAGCACAATGGTCAGATTTGGGTGTTGGAAAATGATCGGTGCTCTGTGTGCTCATGTCAGGTTGGTATAAATATAAAATTTTAATCATTTTTATTGAAGTGTAATTTATATATATTTCAAGTGTACAGCTTAATGAACTTAGAAAAATGCATATATACATTTAACTACCATCAGAATTAATTTAACAGAACACTTCATCTACTAAAATGTTGCCTCTGTCCTTTCTTAGTCCCATATCCCCAGCCCCAAGCAAATACCATTTCCAGTCACTATAGATTAGAACTGTATTTTCTAGGGACTCATATAAATGGAATCATATAGTACTTACTCTTTTGTGTTTGGCTTCTTTCTCTCAACATTATGTTTTTGACATTCATTTATATTCATGACATACACCAGTAACCCATTCCTTTTTGTTGTTTAATAATATTCTAGTATATGAAAATAATGCGATGTGTATAAATTTTGTTGATAAAATTTTTGTTGCTAACTATGCTGTTGTTTCCGTAGTCACAATATCACCTTTGAATGAATGCATAAATGAAGGCAGAATGGACATGCTACGGCCTAGGACTTAAATATATCTATTTTGGGCTCTATTTTAATTTTAGAACAATGTTCTGTTGCATGTACATAGTTGATAATAGAGACTTAAATTACAGTTAAATGAATTATACTGTGTACCAAGGACTCAATTATTATGGAAGAAATTATAACAGTTTGTATAAAAACATAAGGTCTGAAATATTTCATAAACTTAACAATATGTAAGTAAGACTTTTTGACTAGCTACCAAATATATGCCCTCACACAAAACAAAATTTAGTTAGCATTCAAATTACTATACTAATAAACAAGTACATGTATATTTATATACACATTTATGTGCACATAAGGACCATGTAGTGCTAATCATTTTATAGTGGCCATTTCTGGAAAATTTTGTTTTGGTCGAGTAGTGTGTGGAAAGGAAATTGGAAATTTTCCAGCTTGGGTAATTTCTGTGTGTTGGCTACAAAATAGAACTTTAAAGAAAATCAATTATATTGGGTAAACAGTGTGAATTATCTCAACTTCAAATCAACATCTGAGCTTTTATATATATTATATATATGTAGGATATATATAATATGTATTTGTATATATGTACATATATGTATATATGTCTACACACATACATATGCTAGTATATTGAGAAATGGAGGCTTTTGCTAACTGCTTTTTCTTCCGTCTCTTATAGAATGGATTTGTAATGTGTCGACGGATGGTCTGTGACTGTGAAAATCCCACGGTTGATCTTTTTTGCTGCCCTGAATGTGACCCAAGGCTTAGTAGTCAGTGCCTCCATCAAAATGGGGAAACCTTATACAACAGTGGTGACACATGGGTCCAGAATTGCCAACAGTGCCGCTGCTTGGTAAGTTTAACTACATGAAGTGCAGGAAGAGTTTAGATTCAGAAAGCAACCTTGCCCTCCCCCACCCACCAGTACGCAGTACCTGGCCATAGATAGTGTTGGCGTTTACAAAAAGTGAGCCTGGTTAAAATGACAAAATGATGGTTATACAGTCAGGACCTGAGAAGGAATATTCTGGGTAGACGTGGTACACCATGTTGTGTATGTCTTTCAGGAGTATCTCCAGAGCTCAAAAGAAGAAAAGACTCAGTTTCCTCAGTCTCATTCAGTGTAGGCTTACTTAGACTCCAGCATCTAGAACAGATACCTAATGGCATATACAAGCACTCACTAAATGTTTGTTATGAATAGAACAATGGCATTTATGAAAAATATAATTTTTTTCCAAATAGAACTTTTTAAATCCATTTCTATCAGACATGCTCAGACTTAAAGAACAACAACAACAACACTTTTTTTCTCCTAAAGACCATTACTGTAGATGTAGTTCTGGTGAGCACCCTGTTTTACACATAATATGCACATGTGATGAATACTTATCTGGAGTGTTAGAATTCAATGTGTATATATATTTATAAAACTTCTACTGGAAACAGTAGGTAAAAAAGAAAATGTAAACTTGATAAAGAAAACACCAGTCTTTTTTTCATTTGACCAAATTTCTTGTTTCTGTCTAGTGGGATAAATGAAAAGGAAAATTGGCCTGTGTGTCTTTATAGAAGAAAGTTTCACAGATGCTACTTTTAAAGTTATGGCTAGTTTTATTTTTATTTGTATGAGGATATTTTTAAGGCAGTGCTTTTTTGTTGCTCCCTTTTCATACTTTCAACCCAAAAATCAATTGAAAGAGCAAGGTCAGTTTCTGTGCCTGAAGGCTGCTTTCATCTACAAAACCATGAGATTCAGAATTATGAAGAAAACAGAAAACAGGTGGGAACTACATTTACAAAGATCCAATCATACAATTTTCCCACGTGGAATAAAAAGGCTGAAATCAGTTCCTAATTTTGTTCTTTTTTTTTTTTTCAAAGTCCCTGTGCTGAGAAACATATAAACAAACAAACAAAAACTGTCAAATTCCCTTCACATTTCAGTTTATTTTCTCATAAATAGACAAAACTTTCTTTTATGCAGAAGGAAATCAGTGAGAAGTTAGGTGGAAAAAAATCAAGAGAACTATTTTAAAAAAGGAATCTCACAGGCAGCAAGTTAAATAAAAACCCCTTCCATAGTAAATAATTCTCCTTTTTCATGGGAAAAATAGGGGCATGCAAATTTGATTGTTTTAAGAGAATGGTTTTTGCTTTTGTCTTATCGTTGTTCTTGTTTAATTGTTGAAGAGCGTTTTAAAATCCAGCTGCAGTATAGACCTCATCACTCAGATTGGACTTTCGTAGATACTCTGCAAGTTTCATGGCTTTGAAGGTCTGAGTATGATAAATTGAGTGTGCAGTAAACAGCGTGCTCCCTCCCTCTTCTCCTCCCTCCACACTCTTCCTTCCTCTCCCTCTGCCTTTGCACATCTGCTTTCCTTACAGCAAGGGGAAGTTGACTGTTGGCCCCTGCCTTGCCCAGAGGTGGAGTGTGAATTCAGTGTGCTCCCAGAGAATGAGTGCTGCCCACGATGTGTCACCGACCCTTGCCAGGCCGACACCATCCGCAATGACATCACCAAAACTTGCCTGGATGAGATGAATGTGGTTCGCTTCACTGGCTCCTCTTGGATCAAACATGGCACCGAGTGTACTCTCTGCCAGTGCAAGGTAAAACCCATTAAATTCAGGTAGGGAGCACTTGGCCAGCTGCACCGAGAGCTCATAGATATTAATGCGCTTAACCTGGCCAATGGGAAGCATTTTTTTTTTTTCCTATTTATTGTTCAAAGAGAGGTGGGAGAAGTAAATACTACTGTTCGTTAGCACTTATGCTGAGTGTCATGTGAATCCTCCCACACACATGCAAGGAGAAAGAGGTACATGGTCGGAAACCGGAATGATCAGTTATTTCTGTCACCAAAACAGAAACAACCTACTTAAACTGCCCTAAAGTATCTAACTGTACACATCTTTAAAAAACCGACAACACCAAATTTTCTGTTTCTTCTTTCATAATTGAAGACAATATTGTTTATTGATTTTTATCTGGTCCTTTTACGAGATCTGTAAGATATATTGACAAAGTAGATATATTTTCCAAAATGAAAATCAATAAGGCAAAAAAATAGGCTTATTTCTTGGTTTCTTGTGGTCAGTTACATTGAGTTGAAAATTTTAAGACCTGTTATTCACCATATTTCATTCCTACAGTTGGACAAAAATTATTATAAAGATTTTTCTTCTTATTACCATAGGAAAATAGAGCACTATGCCTCAATAAGAACAAATATACAAATAATGTAGTCAGAGTATATTGAATTCATAGATAGTGACAAAGTTGAAAGCATTCTACTTTGATTATTGTTTCTACAAAGATGTGATTTAGAGGTCATTGTTGTTCAGTTATAATTTTGCAACCAACACTAAAACTAAGTAAAAAATCTGTAGAGCTTAACAACAACAAGAAAGCAAAGATATTAGATTTTTTCCAGCATAGCACAGTTCTGTCTTTTTAAGTGAGCATTTTCATTTAAAAACACTTTTCAGTAGAGCAATCTAATTCAGATTCACTTAGTACAAATTTCTACTAGACTGGCTCAATGTAACAGGACAAAGTAATATAAAATGCTTTAAGCTTTGATGCTATTATCTATTTCAAACTAAAATTTCTAGCTCTTTCAATCAATGCAGTTTTCAGTCAAGCAAAGGTTTTTGAGTGAACATTCAATGCTGGTTTCTGTAAGTGCATTAGCAAATTTGAAAGTTACTACTACAATTAAAAGTTACTAATAATGTATATGCACTGTTGTTTTGATATACATTTAATATGAATGCAGTTAACAGTTCGTATCTAGAAACTTCTGCATAAATGAGCAGCAGGAAAATACTTTCTGACATTTAATTATCAAATAGAGTTGAGTCCCCTTGCGCTCTTAATCTAACTGTTAGATTATTGTTCTGAGCAATGACAACACAAATATATACCAGGTAATGGTATGAAAAGCACACTGAATATGGCACAGACAGATATTTTCAATAAGAAAAGTGCATGCAGTAATAGGCAGAAAAACATCAGAGTATTTTCTGGGGTAAAGAGCATGAATGAGCTTGTCAGTCACTGCCTTATAAACAACTATTAGGATTTTTTGGCTCAAGGTAAGAATGTATTCCAGAAAGTGTAGTTTGGCGTTAAATTCATTTTTTTTTTTTTGTCAGATAAGTGCTGATTCTCAGAAATTACCATTTGATGCTGGTTTCCTTTTCTCTTATTAAATATGAGTTGTTAGGATATGCTCAGTTTTACAGAATTTATTACAAATATTCACTTTTATTGTTTATTTTATGTTATTTTTTAAATAAAATTTATGCAGAACATAAATTTGGAGGTGAGCATTCTTCATAATTAGGTGCTTTCAGTTCATTGTTTTTATTTATCTCCCCACCCTACCCCTCTCTGGGTTATTCTCTTTAGTCCATCAGTACAAATTGTACGGGGTATTGGGCTAGTACCAGGGGTATAATGAAAAGCAAAAAACAGACAGAATCATTTCTAGAAATTATTGCCCAGCACCTTATTGTCTAGAGCTATGCTGTCCAATACGGTAGTCAGCAGCCACATGTGGCTATTTAAATTAATTAAAATTAAATAAAAGTAAAATTAAATTTCTCAGTCAACTAGCCACATTTCAACTGCTCACTAACCTCATGTGGAAAGTGGCTATGATATTAGATAGCACATATAAAAAACATTTCTGTCATCACAGAAGTTTTCATTGGACAAGGATGCAATATTTGGAATCGAAGTAAGCACTCAATAAATATTGGCTGTTATTGTTGATAGTGGGTAAATAGACATTAATTAAGTCATGAAACAGATAAAGACAACATTACAAACTGCGATGGGTGCTCTGAAGGGAAGGAGCACTGTGCTAAGAGGCTGTACAACCTGTGAACCAGTTACTTCCTAAGGAAATGACATTGCAGAGGAAGTCTGAGGAATTAGGGGTTAGCTGGGTGGAATAGAGTAAAAATTTCCCTTTTCTTTATAAAGATGTCTTCAGATTTCATTTGCTTAGGTTAAAAAAATGTTTCCTCCACTCAAAAGTTAAACTGAGTCAAAAATGAATTATTAAGGTTGTCTTTTCTAAATCTGAGATGATGCACCTTTATGATGGGGTCATGGTGTTTTCAGGCAATTATGCTTTGGGCCCCAAACAAACTATAGATGTATCCAATTGAGAAATAAGGAGAGATGAGGGATTAGGGGGTCATTTCCTTTAATAAGAAATCACTGAGCAGAACACTGAAAATTGGAAACAGGGGGCCTCTTTTAACTCCTGGGAAGACTAGATGTAATACTGAAGTAATTGAAGTATAGAAAAATTAGAGTTTTATAAAGTCGAAGCTACTCACTTCCTAAATGTTGCCTTCATATAACAGAAACGGGCCTTTGTACTAACGTAAGAATACATCTGTCTGAGGAAACAAGTATTCTATAAAAAGTGACATTATAATGAAGACTTTAATAGACAATCAAGAGAGCTTTGTGAATTGATAGAGGAAAAAAAGAATATTCTATAAATATTCAAATGACTGGACAGCATTTGAGGGAAGTAATTTATATGCTGTTACATATCAATAAATTTCACATGGAAAAAATATTAAATATTAAAAATAAATCAAAACAAACAAAATGTAATCAAATATTTATCAAAATTCTAGAAGAGAGATTCCTTTTCTAACTTGGAAGTGATAAAATATACCTCAAAGAAAATTTAGATATTCCATAGAAAAGCAAAATTAGAAACAAAAGTAGGAAGTCAGAACTGGAGACTGGAAAACTATTTTCAGAATATGATTTCTTTATTAGATTAAAAAACATAAAAATTAATAAGAAAAATGCTTATTTCCCCATATACAAAGCAGCAATGAATGAATAAACAATTCACTAAAAAACATGCAGCTATTAAAAAAGGAAATCTTTCAACTTTTAGTTGATACTTAAATATAAATTAACATGTGAATAATTATTTTCACATACTACAGTAAAAAAATTTTTCGTCATAATTCCCAATGCTGACAGAGATATACTGAAATTGTAATTCTTGTGCACTGTTAGGGACATTGAAAAATACATGTCAATAGCTCACACATACCCCTCCTTGCCAGCTCTTTGTTCCCACATAAATATCTTTTGTCCTATTAATTTCAGTTTTGTGACTCCATCCTAAAGAAATAATCTAAAATATGCAAAAAGCTATATGCATGACAATATTCATCTCAACATCATTTGTCATGCAGAATCAAGGAAGAAACCAAAATGTCCAACAATAGAAAAATAGTGAAATAAATTGTAGTAATTCTGTGATGCAAAATATCATGTTATATTTTAATTATATATTCTATACAATTCTATATAATTATAATATTACATGATTATATTATTCAGCCATTGTAGTACTAACAATGTTTACAATAAAAATTAAGATGAAATATGTATGATTATATGTGCACTTTGATTGCAAAAGGATTGAAAATAAAGGAATATAAAAATGAATTCTATGAAGATATACTAAAATATTGATAATTGTGGGACTTTAAAATCTATATTTATTATTTAGATGTAGGTTATTTATATATGCATGTTATATGTGCACATTATATATACATATATTTATAATCTGTATCTTCTAAAAATAGATGGATTAATATATTAATAATATATATCTTAAATAATAAATATGTTAGATATAAATATTTAAATGTATTATACATTATATATTATATATAAAATATTACTGAGAATTAGTCTTGATTTTTAGAGTTTAGCATGAAAAAAGTAACAGTGACCTCTTTAGTAATAAATATAGTGAGTGAGAAATAACAGGATGTTAAGGGAACTGACAGTTGCTATGTAAAAATAGTTTTTATAATTAGTTATGACAGTAGGTGTTTACTATTCATAGTAGCCTGACTAAATTTTAGTGGATTGCCTTTTATTTTAGTTTTATCAAGGTAATATTTATTACTGTGACATGCACAATTATTACGTGTATAATTTGATAAGTTTGATATGTCAAAATATAGAATATTTCTAACACTCTAGTTAAGTACCTTTGTGTCCTCTTCCAGGTAATACCTGCTTCCCATAGGAAACCTCAATGTGATTTCATTATAATAGATTTATTTTGCCTATTTTAAAAGTTCACATAAATAGAATCACACAGTTGTATTCTTTTATGTCTTCTCGTGATTTGACCATTTTATCACCTAGCAGGACTTCTTATCTCTATCAGGACTTCTAGACTTGAAGTCAATTTTGTTTGTGTTTAGCCACACAATGTTTTGTTTTGATCCATGTACTTTCAACCTTTCTATATTTAAGTGCATTTTTTATAGGTGATGTATATAATTAGTTTTTATGTTTTTATCCAGTGTGACAATCTCATTCTTTTGATTGAAGTGTTTAGTCTATTTACATTTAATGTAAGTTTTTGACATTGACAGATTTAGGGCTACCATTTTGCCATTTGTTTGTTATTTGTCTCATCTATTTTTTATGTTCCTATTCACTCATTCCTCCCTTCTTTTTGTTATTTACATTTTTATATTATTCTATTTCAATCATTCTTTTGGATTTTTAACTATAAATCTTTATATTATTATTTTAGTTGATGGCCTAGAGATTGCAACATATATATTATTACAATATAATTTTTACTGTATTGTAAATCTTTATAATTTAAAGATTTAATATTATACTACTTCATATAAAATGTAAGAACTTTGGAATCATATAATTTCATCACCCTTATAATAAGGCTTATAATTATGTACATTAAAATTCCATTTTTTTATTTTTGCTTTAAACGGTCAAATATTTTTTATGCAACATATATATTATTACAATATAATTTTTACTGTATTGTAAATCTTTATAATTTAAAGATTTAATATTATACTACTTCATATAAAATGTAAGAACTTTGGAATCATATAATTTCATCACCCTTATAATAAGGCTTATAATTATGTACATTAAAATTCCATTTTTTTATTTTTGCTTTAAACGGTCAAATATTTTTTAAGGAAATTGAAGGAAGAAAAAATACTATATTTTATATTTACCCATGTATTTACCATTTCTGATGCAATTTCTAATTTCTTCTCACATATATAAATCTCCATCTGATATCATTTCCTTTTAGCTTAAATAACTTTCTTTAGCATTTTCCATATTACAGATCTACTAACAACAAATTCTCTCAACTTACATATATCAAAAAATGTCTTTATTTTTAAAGGGTATTTTTACTAAATTTAGAATTCAAGATTGACATATTTGTTCCCAGAAATTTAGGTGATGCTCTATTGTTTTCTGGTGTCCCTTTTTTTGATGAGGATTCAGCTATCATTTGCATTTTTATTATCCTGTATGCAATATGTCTTTTTTTTCCCCTTTGTCTCCTTTCACAATTCTCTGTCTTTGGATTTTAAAAATTTTACTGACGCATTTAAACATGATATTTTTTGTCTTTATTTTCTTTGTTGTTTTCTGTGTTTTTTCAATGTCTAAATTTATGATCTTTCTCCAAATTTGAGAAAAATCTGGCCATTGTTTCTTCAAATATTTTGTCTGCCACATTTTTCTCCCTCCTAGTCTTCTGGTACTCCAATTATACATATGTTATATGGTTCAATATTATCCTGAACGTCACTGAGGCTCTTTTTATTTCAATATTTTTCTCTTTGCTTTAAGGATTGGATAATTTTTATTGTTTTGTCTTCAAATTTACTGACTGTTGCTTTTGTCATGTTAAACCCATCCAGTGAATTTTTCCTTTTCGATATTTCACTTTTCAGTTCCAAAATTTTCATTTAATTCTATTTATAGTTTCATTTCTCTGTAGAGATTTACCATCATTTTTTTATTATAACAATTTCTATTTACATCTTCAAACATATTTATAATAGACACTTTCCAGTCTCCGTCCACCAATAACGCCATTTGGATTATCTTTGAGTCATTTCTATTCACTACTTTTTTTCTTGATTGAGAGTCAACTTTTCCTGTTTTTCTTCACATG
This sequence comes from Pteropus alecto, assembly GCF_000325575.1. Lineage (NCBI taxonomy): Eukaryota > Metazoa > Chordata > Mammalia > Chiroptera > Pteropodidae > Pteropus > Pteropus alecto. The sequence goes on from NW_006439717.1 coordinate 4,436,293, forward strand.
TCTAATAATTGTTATGGCTTATTGGATATCGTAGATGATATATGATATTGAACCTATCTTCTGTTTGTTTCCTCTGAAGACTATTTTTTGTTCTAGCAAGTTGCAAGCTACTGTCCAATCCTCTTGCATTCAAGGAAACTTGGCTTCACACTGGTTGGGTAGGTCTGTAACAGATTTACCCTTTTTCTAGGGTGAATCTCTTAATCTTGAGATATTATTTTACTCTCAATCATAGTCCTTTGGGGCTTCCTATATAACACCTGAATTGTTTATCAATCCTTTCTAACTTGGCAGGGCACAGATTTTAAACACTGCTACATACTGCAACACCTGAAATTTCTGCTCAGATATTTCAATGCTTATGCTATGACTCTGCCCATTTATAGTCTTCTCTGCAATTCAAAAGCCAGCCAAAGAATTGAGGGAAGTTTATATGTTGTCACTTCCTCATTTCTGGATATTTCCTCCTGAATTTCCAGCTACTCTAATAGCCCTAAAAGGTGTTCTTTGACTTCTAGGGCCTATCCGATTATGGCTTTCTGCTTGAGTTATAGTTATCCTAAGCTGCACAGTCTAGGGAGTTCCCTAACGGGAAATGCCAAGTAAAAATGAATGTCACACAGTACGCTTCCCTTCTTTCAAATATTGAAACCCCTCCAGTGTCTGCCTCCTTCTAGTCACTTGCCATTGCTTCAAATAGTTATTTATATGTTTTGTCCAGACTTTATAGTTATCTGGAGGAGGATTAGTTTTACACAAGCAACTGTCATTATTGAAACCAAAACCCCAGTAGGATATTTTATTAGTATCTTTAATATCTTTCATGTATGAACTATGTTTCTCTCATTGAGGAGGTTCCGATGATAAAGTCTGTAGAGCATTTATCTTGTTGTAGCAGAACATATTGTTATGGAATTAAAAAAAAATTCCTGGAAGATTTTGGAAAATATACACTTCCTTTCTAAAACATGCTCATGAGAACCATACTAATGATTTCTCCCCCATGGGTTCTAACGCTAGTTTCACATACTCAATGACAAAAAGGCCTCATAAATTCCTTAAATCTCTTTGTGCTCAAAAGTCATACAATTTAAGGAACTGATACTCAGGAACACCCCTCATTTTATTGGGTCAATGGATTGGGAAAGATCATGTAACCAGGTTGTGTCATCTGAGCATGATGACAAAGCTTTAAAATGCCACTAGAAATCCAAGACATGGTTGAGACTCTCTTGCTGTCAGAATAATAACTCTCCTTAATAACAGTTTATAAAGGAAGAGGATTAGGTTAAATGGATAATATTCTTTTTTGGATATAGACTGGATTTTTCCTCATTTGGTATGCTTCAACAAAACCTAAAGTATCAAAATCTTTTATTTCTTAAGTTTTATCTGATAGGAACAGACACTTTTGATTTCAACATTTTAAAGCATAATACATTTTCAATGATCTAAAGTCAACTATCTGAGAGAAAGCATCAAATAAAGGATGAGTTTCACAGTCAGACTAACCTGAATTTTAATTCCAGATGTACCATTTATTAGCTGTGTGACTTTGGAGATGATATTTAAGCCTTCTAATCTTCAGTTTCTGGATCTAAAAAGTGTGACTATTAATAGTGAACCTATTGGGAATGCTGTGGGGTTGAAATTACATAATGTATTTAAAGTGCCTGACAAAATGTCTGACAGAGTATGTACTCAACAAATAGAAGGATATTATCATCTTGCTATCATAGTAACAATATTAATTATCATTATTACTTGTTAGCTAGTTGAAGAAAATAAGTGCAAGAAATCAAAAGAATAAGACATGATTTTTTTTTTCTTTTTGTAATACACTGTATTATTTTGGTACTTGGTTATAAAAACTGTTATGTTCAAATAGTTATTTATATGTTTTGTCCAGACTTTATAGTTATCTGGAGGAGGATTAGTTTTACACAAGCAACTGTCATTATTGAAACCAAAACCCCAGTAGGATATTTTATTAGTATCTTTAATATCTTTCATGTATGAACTATGTTTCTCTCATTGAGGAGGTTCCGATGATAAAGTCTGTAGAGCATTTATCTTGTTGTAGCAGAACATATTGTTATGGAATTAAAAAAAAATTCCTGGAAGATTTTGGAAAATATACACTTCCTTTCTAAAACATGCTCATGAGAACCATACTAATGATTTCTCCCCCATGGGTTCTAACGCTAGTTTCACATACTCAATGACAAAAAGGCCTCATAAATTCCTTAAATCTCTTTGTGCTCAAAAGTCATACAATTTAAGGAACTGATACTCAGGAACACCCCTCATTTTATTGGGTCAATGGATTGGGAAAGATCATGTAACCAGGTTGTGTCATCTGAGCATGATGACAAAGCTTTAAAATGCCACTAGAAATCCAAGACATGGTTGAGACTCTCTTGCTGTCAGAATAATAACTCTCCTTAATAACAGTTTATAAAGGAAGAGGATTAGGTTAAATGGATAATATTCTTTTTTGGATATAGACTGGATTTTTCCTCATTTGGTATGCTTCAACAAAACCTAAAGTATCAAAATCTTTTATTTCTTAAGTTTTATCTGATAGGAACAGACACTTTTGATTTCAACATTTTAAAGCATAATACATTTTCAATGATCTAAAGTCAACTATCTGAGAGAAAGCATCAAATAAAGGATGAGTTTCACAGTCAGACTAACCTGAATTTTAATTCCAGATGTACCATTTATTAGCTGTGTGACTTTGGAGATGATATTTAAGCCTTCTAATCTTCAGTTTCTGGATCTAAAAAGTGTGACTATTAATAGTGAACCTATTGGGAATGCTGTGGGGTTGAAATTACATAATGTATTTAAAGTGCCTGACAAAATGTCTGACAGAGTATGTACTCAACAAATAGAAGGATATTATCATCTTGCTATCATAGTAACAATATTAATTATCATTATTACTTGTTAGATAGTTGAAGAAAATAAGTGCAAGAAATCAAAAGAATAAGACATGATTTTTTTTTCTTTTTGTAATACACTGTATTATTTTGGTACTTGGTTATAAAAACTGTTATGCATATCTGGCCTTTCCCTGCCTATTTCTTTCTCCTACTTCATTTCTACCCTGTTTTCTTCACCAATTTAAAATTCTTATCCAGACCTTTTCAGTTTTTTAACTACACAGAACATATTTTACTTCAAAGCCTTTATTCATTCTATTCCCTGTGCTTTTGGCCTACCTTTTCATACATCTGTCTGAAGTCTTGGTTTAAATATCACTTCTGCAAAGAAATTTCCTCTCACCACCAAATCTAAGTAGCCCGTCTTTTGTCATTTTCATGACACCACCTCATTTATTTCCTTTCTAGCACTTTTCACAATTTTCAATTGTATGTTTGCTTGATGCTTGTAAGTTTTCTCCCCCTAACAAAACTGTAGGCCCTGCCCTTTCAGGGTAGTGACCACATCTGCTTTATTCATCAATATATCTAGGGCTCAATAAAATCAATACATATTTTGTGGATAAATAAAAGAACAAATGTAATCTAAGAGGATGTCGAGGGTAAATAAAGCTAGCCTGTAATTTGCCACAAATAAGTGGATATAATTAGTTCTGCAGTGGTAAAGACATGAAAAGTGATTGGGCCATTGAACTTCCAGGGATGCAGAAATAACAAATAAACCATCCAGTTATGTGTGTGTGTATCAATCAATAAGTGTGAGAATTTACTAATGTCTTAAAAATTTATGCCATGCTTTTTTTCGCCTTTTCTTTCTAGAATGGCCACATCTGTTGCTCAGTGGATCCACAGTGCCTTCAGGAACTGTGAAGTTAACTGTTTCGTGAGAGATTTCTGTTTAAAGAATGTTCTTTCATTAAAAAGACCAAAAAATAAAAATAAAAATAAAAAGTTAAAACTTAAAGCGGATGATTTGTAGGCAGCTAAGTGCAACTTTGTTAATAGCTGAGTGAACTTTCAATTATGAAATTTGTGGAGCTTGAGAAAACCACAGAAGGAAAATTCTTGGGGCAAAACTAGACTAGAATTCTGCCTCTACTGTGTCTGACATCACCGTGTAGAAGAATAGATGTGGAATACACACCATGACATCATGACCCCAGATATAAAGCCTGAACCCATCAGACCTTTGAAAGCCTCTAGCTTCACTGGTGCAGAAAATTTTTCTCTAGATCAGAATCTTCACAAATCAGTTAGATTCCTCACTGCAAAAAAATAAAATGTAAGGCAGTGAATGAATTATATTTTCAGAAGCAAAGCAAAGAAGCTATAACGTGTTATGTACAGTATACACTCTGAAAAGAAATCTGACACAAGTTATTGTAATGATAAAAATAATGCACAGGCATGGTTACTTAATATTTTCTAACAGGAAAAGTCATTCCTATTTCCTTGTTTTACTGCACTTAATATTATTTGGTTGAATTTGTTCAGTATAAGCTCGTTCTTGTGCAAAATTAAATAAATATTTCTCTTACCTTATAAGTTCAAGTGTCTTATTTAATGTGTTCCCTTTTTCCACAGATGCTTTAACACACAAATTGCTTTCTAGTTCTGCTGATGTAAAACTGCCATCATGCTGTTTTCAAATTGAAAGGTGATTTTCACTAAATTATATGTCTAAGAGAGGGGTGTGATGCATACCTTCGTCCTGCCTCTCCATCACCTTTTCTGCCCTGCTCTGTATCCCGGACGGGCTGACCTATATAGACCTTATTAATGAATTCTTTTGCCTCTGGATTCTGGTTTGGTTTGACCAGTGGAGACCACTGGCCAGATATCAGAAGGAGGTAAAGTTTGAGTATTTATTCTGCAGAATCCCTTCCTGCTAGGTCACTACCATGGTTAGTGTCTCCTTACTAAAGGCTACATCTCCTGACAGGTGGCTCTCTCTGTTCAACTACCATCTCCAGGGGCTGTTAACTTGCTTCCTCTGGCTTAGGGATAGTAACAACTCTGACTGTTTTGTCCTTGGGACGTAACTGCTCTATTTCTCGTTGGTTTCCTTATTTTCTGTCACATCTTTATAGATGGTCCCTTTGTTAAACTCTCTTTAATTAGCTGTTTGAGTGTGCCATCTGTTTCCTGCCAGGACTCTAACTGATACACATAAGGAGGGGAGTATGTGAGGTTTGGGAATGTCTTCAAGAATTGGTCCTTCACATTTTGATATAAAAATTTAAAGAATCCCAATGTTAGGAAGAATTACGATATTACATGTTAAATTATTGATGCACTGGAATCTCAGGAGGAAAAAAGTGAACTGGCTGATGCCGAATAGAGGTGGCTAATCCAATATTGCTTTATTCCTATGTTTTGCACTAAGGTGAAAAGAAGTACAAATATTACTAAATTAAATTTTAGTTGCATAAAGACGTTTTTTTTTTTTTTTAAGAAAAAAATGGAAATGGATAGGATTGGACCACCACAAGGTACAGAAATAGTAAAGTGGCTTTTAACTATCCCTTTACTATTGCTGTGGAAACAACCTAAAACGAGCTGAGCTGAGGGATAATTTATACATGTCTTAATACTTTGCATGTATAATAGTTATTGAATGTGTGAATTCAAGTATCTCTCTATATTCCCTGCATTTATAATAAATGATTTTTTTTCTGCAGTCTTTTTCCATTTAAATTTTCAGCAGAACAAAAGATCTATTTTTATCACCTCTTTTTTGCTATGGTAAATAGCAATTTAGTCTCCAAGAGGGTATTAATTTGAAGCTTTTCCATATGATTATTTTTTTATTATATAGGTTTGGTATTTCATATTAAATCTTCCTGAAAAAAAACAAACAACGTATATGTATATTGCTTTTATGAGGAGTGTATACGTATACATACTCATTATCTACATCCATATACTTGTATATATTCATCATTTAGATATTTTATGCCTTTTAGGAGAAGAAGCAAGGCTGGATTGTGTACTGCCAATCTATTATACATCTTTGTATGGCTCTAAGCACTTTGGTGGTTTTGCCGACCCTGGTTTTTGTAAACTGCTGAAAGAATACAAACTCTCATAACATTGAGAAGAAAAAAGGGAAAAATAAGATTATGTTCTTCCAAGGACAGTTAAAGCAATGAATGTGCTCAGATTCAATTTCTTTTTCCCTTCCAGGTTTATCCCATAAATAATAGATCCCCAGGAGAAATACCATTTACCCTGGCAAGCAGTAATCAATTGCTTCTTAAGAACTTTGTTCCTTGAAAAGGGGTGATTAATACCCTATTTTTTTACTCTGGAGATAATTGGCAAAATGCCATGGTTGAATTATGCCAATGTTATTGGAAAGTGAGACTAAGAAGTATGACTTTGATCGGGGGATACCCAGCTCTTTTAAGAGCACTCCTTAGTGGAAATAGTCTTTATTACACTTCCTTTATTTTCATTTTCTGAAAAAAAATCACATGAATATTTAAATATGATTCTTTGATAATTTATGTATAGTAATCCATATCATTTATCTCTCTTTCAAAAGACTGCCATATTGCTTTTTCTCTTGCCTTATGTGCTGATAAAGAGAATCATGGATTTGTTCAATTACACTGAGGTGTCATGGAACTCTTTTCGTCCTCCCCCAAACTTGATCATCTCAACCAAAGTTGAGATCCTCTATAATTGCCTTTAAAAAACGTACAGTATATCAAAGTTCTAAAACAGCCATCAATACTCTGAGTATTGGAGTAGCAGAGGTTATACAGTTGAACAAAACTAAAGTTACATGTAGTGAATAAAGAATAAGCTTCAATTCACTAAGCATTAGCTCATCTATCAAATTCAACGTTGCTGACTAGTTAGGAGTTCCTCCGAAGGTCAGCAGATCCTGCAGACACCTTCATGGTCCCAGTCCTGTTGATCTAGCACTAAGCATTGATGAGAACAATTTTTATTTTGGAGCAAGACTTTTTTTTTTTCTTTTTTAATGTAGAGTGTTAGTGGTATGATAGTAAATTGATCTCAGAGAGATTCGTGCCGAACAGACCCCTGAAGGCAATAGTGAATGCTTACACTCTGTACACTTTATTCGCTATGGTACCTGGATACTCCCCCTTGGCAGCTGTTCTGTTACAGTGAAGTTGGCTCATTGTGTTCTTCCTGACCTTTCATTACCAATGCACTGTTTTCTGACCTAGAATTCAATATCTTCCATAAAGGAATTGTCACCTTTTTGCAGAGTAATTGCCCTTACTTAATAGACTGCAGGTAGAAAGGCAAGAATGCCTTTAGCTATAGTGGCTCTGGATCTGTAGTGAAATAAATTGACAAAGAATAAGATCATTTAAGGAAATTTCAATAGGATAATCTGAGTCGCAGTTTTTTGTATTCCTTGTATTTACCAGGAAGCTAGGACAGCTCTCCCAAACCTTTGTCTTTTGTACTAGGATTATATCATTGTTCCTGTTTTAAAAACTCTTTTTTATTTTGAATGAGAAATGGCATATTATTGTCATCACAAAATATTGTATTTAAAACATGCACCCCCATTTATCTCCAGAGTTTGATGCTTTAAAATAACATTCTGGAATAAGAGTGTCACTGTAAGTAGAAGTAGAAATGATATCAAGTTTATTTTTAAGTAATTTTTTTTCCTTTCTTAAAAACACAGCTATATATAAGGGAAAAAAACAGAAAATATAAATTTCTAAAATATATATATGGAATCCAGAAGTAAGTGTTATCAAGAGATAAATGGCCTTATGGAGAAAATATGAAAACACACTGAACAAATATTTTTTGAGGACGTTCCATGTACCAGGTACTGTTCTAGGCAATGTGTGAAGAGTTTACAGAATGAACCAATTTCCGAAAAACAGTCATTGCACTGTAGAGCAGGAGCACCCAGGTACCACACAGTGAGTACATAAAGTATGTACAGAGTGTAGACATTCATGTATTGCCTTGTCATGCATGGAGTTCACATCCTAATGTGGGGAAAGGAAATTAACAAATAGATGCTATGTCAGATCAGGATAAGTGCTACGAAGAAAACAAGCTGTGTTGGGGTAGCAACATGGGCTAGGGTGATAGTTTAGGTAGGATGGGCAGGAGGTCCTCAAAGATAAAGTGACGTTGGAGCATATGTATGAATGAAGTGAGGGAGGGAGCCATCTGCATACCTAGAGGGTTAGAATTACAAGCAGAGGGAAGAACTCTGTGAACAAATTCCAAGATGAGAGCATGCTTTTATGTGGGTTGAGTGGAGTGAGCAAGCCAAGACTTACAGAAGATGTGGTCAGAGAAGTGGCTGGTGACCAAATCACATAGGTACTCCTAGGTCATTGTTAGAGATTTGCAATTTTATTCGTAGTGGGATGAGACTCCTTGGAGAGTCTTGAGCATAACAGTGACATAATCTGATTGACAATTAAAAGGATCACTCTTACCTCTGTGTGGAGAATAAGCAGAAATTGGGGAAGGGCTGGGAGTGTGGTGACTATTGAAGCAGGAGATAAATTTATACTGCAAAATTTCAGGCAAGATAATAAAGGCTTAGGGAAGTGTAGTAACAATGAGGGTGAGACGTGAGAGCCAAAGGGACTTTAACATTAAAGAAAATCCATTTAAATGAAAAAAATGGGTAGGAAGACTTAAATATCATAAAATGTCAATTCTCTCCAGTATTTCTAATGGGAGGAGGTGGGAGAAGATTTTTATAAGATGATTTTAAACTATTATACAAAAGCAAATGGCCAAGAATATTTTTAAGAGTTCTATTTGAGTGGCAGGGGAAACTTGTCCTACCATATACCGAGATGGTATGAAGCTATAGGAATAAATAAGATACGTGACAGATTGATACATATAATAGTATTAAGACTTCAGAAACCATCCCATGCATACATATATGGATCTTTGATATGTGAGAGAAGTTACACTGAAGATGTGGGCCTGTGGAAGTTGGTTGTGGAAAAACAAAATGATAAAATTTTATCCTTATTTTATACAAATCAATCCCACATAGATTAAAGACCTAATTATAAAAATCAAAATAAATGTATGAAGAAATTTAAGGAGAATATCTTTGACCTCAGGTTACTTTAGAATAGACTCAAAAGGCATATATCATAGAATTACAGTTAAATTCTACAAATTGACCAAATTAAAAAGTAGGATAACACTTCTTATTGGGAAGGATGTGAAACAACTGGAACTCTTGCACACCAGCAGTAGGATTATACATTACATATACCTCCAAACCACATTTGGAGGGCAGTTTTGCAATACCTAAAGTTGAAGATGTGCACTCCTCATGACCCAGCACTCTTAAGTGTGTAATGTAGAGCTGCACTGTCCAATACAGTAGCCACTCGTCAGTTGTGGCTATTTAAATTTAAAATAATTAAAATGAAATTAAAATTTAGTTCCTCAGTTGCATGAGCACAATTCATGGGCCCAATGAGCACATTTCAAGGGCTATTATATTTGATAGTATGATCATATTTTTATCATTATAGAAATTCTGTTGGACGGCATTGATCTATAGAAATTCTCATATACATACACAAGAAGACGTGTAAAGTATTCACAACAGCATCATTTGTAATACAATTCTAGAAGCCACTCAACTGTCAATCAATAGGATTACTGATAAACAAAATGTGGTATGTTTATATGACAAAATACTCTAGAGCATGAAAATGACTAAAAACTCCATATAGCAGCAATGGATGAATCTCAGAAACAATGTTTAGAAAAAATCGAGATACATAAAATGCATGCATAACAGAATTATATAAAACTTTAAATGGGAAAAATCAAGCATTTTAAAATGCATGGGAATGATAAACAGCAAATTAGGGTAGTGGTTGTCTCTGAGAGGGGGAGAAGGGTGCCAGGTACACAGGATGCATAACTGTGTTAGCATAATTTGTTTATCATTTTATTCTGTGTATTTCAGGTATTTCAAAATAACACTGTCTATTGCTGGCATTTAGCTAAGTGAATTTACAAATGGATTAAATGTGTTTTTATTTATATTTCCATTCTCAAACTAAGCCAGTTAATTTTTCTCATGTATGCATGGAAGTCATAAGATTTGTGGAAGCAAAGCTTTAAACAATTTTATATGGTAATGCCATATATAAAAGGTTTCCTAATTATTTTTCCTAATTATTCCTAATTGTTTTTTAAATAAATACAATACTCCTCTACAGACAAAAAGTAAAAGAAAAAAATACCATACACCTTTGCTACTGTTTTTATTTTTCTTTGCTCTTTGCTTATGCTTACATATTTTACATTGCTGTGGTCACATTATCATTTTTATTTCTACCTTTTTAATAGCATTTTATTCTAAACAATGCTTATATTATTAAATGTTCATAAAATTTTAATGACTGGCAAATATTGGTTTCTTTGAAATATAAATTATTTGCTTCTAACTCTTTTGCTATTATAGATTCTGCTGCAATTCATACCATGTAAATTATTTCCTTAGACTATATTATCAAGAGTAGATTTAATGAAGCAAGTATGAACAGTTCTAATGATGTGGTTTAGCTTGTTTTATTGCTTTTCTGTATCAATGAACAATTGCCATCATTGAATATTATAAACTTAATTTTTGTCTTTGATTGTGTTTCTTTTATAGGCATAAAATAGTACATTACTGTTTTAATTTTAATTTATTTAAATAACTGAGGTTAAACTTATGTAAACATTGTCATTTCTACTGACAATGTCCTTTGTTCTTATATCTCTTGTGCTTTGATGTTTTTCTTATAAATCGGAATGAAAAATATTCATGTGTAATTGTTAGAAATCCTCTGACATATTTTTGCCAAAATTTTTCTCAATATATTGTTATTTTTTAGGTTTTTTAAAATTTTTGTTATAAAGAATTTTAATAGATATCATTGATGGTTACTTTAATAACCTCTTATATTTCTTAAAAATCCAGATTATTATATCTCCGAAAACCTACTTGTGCACATTCCAAAAATGAGAAACTCTCCACCTCCAGAAACCATTCATTCCATTTTTGGAACCTCTGTTTGAGTTCTTCTGAACATTGGATAAAATCTATTTACCTTAAATTTAAACTTATTTCACATTGGTCCTAGTTCTACTCATTGAGACATACTGACAAACTTCTCTTCTGATATCCTTCTAGAACCCTCTTCTTCCGGTATAAAATTCTCCAATTCCCTTAGTCTGTCCTCGTATAAGATCTCAGTTCTCTTCTAGATGTTCTCCGGTTGTTCATGTGCCTGTGTATGTGTCAAGCCTACAACCAGACTCCATGTTCCAAGAGAAATCTCTTCAGCCAATGACAGTTGGTTTAGGAACTGAGGCTGTATATTGGGACTCATTTACTAGACTTCTCTATTTTACAGAGAAGGAAAAAAATTTTTTCCCAGTTCACCAAGTGATCTCTTCTGATATATTTGAAATTCATAAAAATTTTAAAATGCTAAATAAGAGAACATTTATATTTAAATTATATTCTCCCAAGTGTGTTTATGAAATCGTCTTTCTAAGAGCATATTCAATGCTGTGTAAAATCACTTTCTATTTGGTGGTATATTACTATTCCACAAGGAACCCAGTGGCATGTATTTTCTACTTCAAATTGATTTTTCTAGTAATTTGTGCTTTTCGTCTATAGTAAATACATTTCTTGGTGCAGATCTTCCTGCATCATCTCATCATCTCTAAACGATATTTCAAAGGAAGATAACTTTGCCTTGCTATGAATAAAACGGCTTGATTTTATTTTAGTAATTTGAATCATTTTAACAGCCAAGCAAAGCCAATAGAAACAGCATCATATCACTTTGGTTAAATTCTCATTCTACATAGAGCCGGACACAAGTCAAACACTTTCTTAAGTGATGATTAACAATAAAGACAGAGTTATTGCACTGACACATTTGGCCCATGTTTTTTCAAGGTTACTTTTTATTATTCTATATGTGATATATGTTAGCCATTCTAAAGTTTGGTTTTATCTGCCTTTTTTATTTATGGAAAACTGCTTCTACTTTGGCATTTATCAAACATGACCTGTTCCGTTTATGTGTTACTTTATGTATTTTTTTAAAAGTTACTGTCTTTCCTGGTACTCTTACTGCTTGATAATCATCACTTTGTCATTATTCTGAGGAGGGAAGCCAACTTAACCTGGTCTGCTCCAAACCACAGAGCATCCTTTGAATGCTGCATGTTCTCTACTGAATATTCCTGAAAGTAGGATTTTTATGTCTTATCTGTCTTTTAACTTCCACATAATAGGGTGACTAGTGCAGAATAGAATCTCTGTTACTATTTTTTATGTTCCTGAATTTTTTCAGTTTTATTGAACTATAATTGACAAATAAAAATGTAATATATTTAAAGTGTACATTGTGATGATTCGATATACATTGTGAAAGGATTTTTGTGATCTGGTTAACACATTCATTGATAGATGACAGATGATTGATATATAGTATGTAGATATAGATTTAGATAGATAGATGATAAATAGATGATAGATGATAGAGATAGATAGATAGATGATAGATAGAGAACATTTAAGTTCTATCTTCTTAGCAAATTTCACTATACCATAGAGTGTTATTGTAGGGGCTTAAAAACTAATTTTCTTCCCACCTTCTTAGTTCATCTAGCTGGGCTAATAATCAAATTAACAGAGACAGGTTAATAGGAGAAAATGTCTAACTTTATTGTACAAATGCTCATTCAGAGTTGCTCTAGAAAATGAGACCCAAGGGCAGATTGGGCAGTTGAAGCTTATTTGCCATTCGGGAGCTAAGGAGAAGCAGAGGTTGTGGTTTGGGACTCAAAAAGGCAGGAAAGCAATTCACATTGGAATCGCAAATGCTTGGTAAATAAATGTTTGCTGGGCCATCTTTAACAATGGGACACAAAAAGGACTTTGAACAAATGGGCCTTGCTAGGTTTCTGTCTATCACACACTAGTTAATATTAAACTATAGTTATCTGTGAGATATCTCCTCGTCCTGGAGTAGGTCTTCCATTTAAAGTCCTTTCAGGAAGTTAAGGGGAAAGTCAAAGGATTTTTTTGAAGCTTCTATTCCTTAATAACCAGCTTAAAATCAATACCTCGAAAGGCATATTTTGGGGTGGCAAACTCTGCTTCCCTTCATTAACTGTTGTCACCAAGTTAGATACTCAGACTTTATTTATCTTACAGCCAAAAGTTTGTACGCTTTTACCAAACTTTTCTTCTTTCCCCTGCTCTGCCAATCCCTGGCAGCTACTATTCTACTTTCTGTATCTGAGTTTGACTTTTTATTTTAGATTCCACAGATAAGTGATACCATGCAGTATTTGCTTTTCTCTATCTGGATTCTTTCACGTAGAATAATGCCTTCGAGGCCCATCCAAGTTGTTGCAAAGTGCAGGATTTCCTTACTCACGGTTGGGTAATACTCCATTATATTTATATACCACATCTTCTCCATTCTTTTGTTAATGGACACATAGACTGTTTCCATATTTCGGCTATTGTGAACAATGCTGCAATGAACACAGGAGTGCTGATATTTTTTCAAGATCCTATTTTCATTTCTTTTGGATACATACCCAGAAGTGAGATTGCTGGATCATATGGTAGTTCTAATATCTATCACATAAGGTTGTCTAGGAAATTACATTTATTTGTTTGTTTATTCGTTTATTTATTTATTGTCTCTGAGACTATATAAATACTAAGGCTTTAATTAGGAAAGTAAATAAAACCAAAGAAAGTTTACCATAGAATGCAATACATAGCTAATCCTGAGTAACTGTGCTTTTTAAAACAAAATAAAGAAATTTAAAAGTTATTCTTAAACTTTAAACCACCTCCCAAGGTTACAACAAAAATGATGATCAATATGAGGAGAGATTGACAACTCCCACTTTTAAAGCAGGAACTTTCCTAGGTCCTGGTCAACTCATAAGCCATGCAAGGGTGCTGATTGGAAGGAGAGTATAACATCTGCCTGGCTTCCATTCTCTGCCACCTTCTGGAACCTACAGCTGAGGCCAATATACACCTACCTGCTGACTGGACTTCCTTGATCAATCCCAGATATGGGAGAATCTGAAGAGATATTTTAAGAACTTTAGCTCAATTCTGTGGTACATGGCATCTAGTGACTCTTGTTCCTCATCTGGATCTAATTTTTGGTTTACTTTTTCCTAAATTGTTCAAATGCCTGTCTTATACCTAAATTTCTGTGTCATCCTTTGTAGTTTCTTCTCAGAATCTTCAGTTTTGGAACCTTAAATTGTTTCTTCAAATCTCCTCCCAAGGACTAGATTCTGAATGATTTCACTGAAAGCTGCCCAATGAATACCAAATTAAACTATATAGCATGAATGAGAAATAAAATTTAATTGTGTTATACTACTGAAATTTTAATGTTGTTTGCTACAGCACTTAGCCTAACTAATATCTAGATTTTCTAGTATAAATTGGAGAATATGGCTTATCAGGTAGAAGGTAGTCAGCAGACTGAAAATCAGGAACGTGCTATGCTATGGAAAAGACATTCGCAAAAATTATTACTAACAATAATTTGGTAGGCAGACCATGTGCTTATCGAATTGCAGCCCTAGGGAAAGGGGTTAGAAAACAATGTTAGTAGTCTATTCTAACTAGCATTGTCTGCATTTGACAAGATTTTATAAGGAAGAAATGAGCTCAGAAAAGACGTGGCCACTTTGCAAGCGGCTATGAGGGGATAGAAAGAGTCTAAAAATGTGGGCCATCAAAGGGTTGGAAATGTCTTCTAGTTCCCAAATAGAAAGTGATGTGATTCAGAAAGGCTTTGCGTAACCCAAAATCTTCTGTTGAACAAAGTGATTAAGTCTTACCACAAAGATCACATTAATAGCCATTTTTGGCCACCATTAAATTAAGAAGAAAAAGTAGGGGAATTAGATTACAATCAAGCTGATTTGAGAACAATATCTGGAAAGCATTTTTGGGGTGTGCTTACAGGCACATGGTACTTACTGCAAGCAAATAAACCTGAAGCTTCATTTATGAGGAAATTGCATGGCACATAAAATCTGAGGGTGGTCTAAGGGAGCTTGTAATTAAAGAGCATTAAAATAATCTTTGGAAAGGCAGTGGGCTATCAAAGCTCTGTAGCCCCAAGGAAGGCATAACATGCTTCAGATGTGAGAAGGAAAATAGGAGATAAGGAAGAACCTTCCAAAGGGTAGAGGCAGAGGGCCAAGAGAATAATGTGCAAGAGTTCCTTATAGAGAGCTGACCCAGGAAAAATCGAGATCATCTTCTGCTCTCAGGTAGGGAGCTTTCACAGCGTTAAGTCAGCTGGATTATCCCTGACCAGTATCTGCTGTGTCTCCCTTTCTTACCTTTTCCCAGTGGAACTATTTGTTGTGGTGGATGTCAAGAACATATTCTAAATGCATAGGTCACAGGACTATGAGGAACTATATCTGATGTGTTGTAGAGAAAGTGCATTTCCTGAGACCCAGGACTTTTAACTGGACTTTGGAAGTGAGTGTAATCTACATGTGGTGGGGGAAGGCGGGGCAGGGGGGCAGAGAAAATGAAAATATGGTTACCAGAAAGAGTAGACTATGGTAGAAATGCTAATGTTCACCACATCCATGTTCTGTTTTCTTGGACACAGAGAAGAACTACATTTCCCAGACTGCTTTGCAGGTAGGTATGGTCAGGTGATCAATTACCTACTGGAATGTGGGCCAAAATGAAGTGGTCTAATTCTAGGCACAGCCCATTCAACCTCCTACAGCGGAGGACTCTGAGACCCTGGAAAAATGGTAGAAAACTACAGCTAACAGGCCAAATCTGGCTCATTGCCTATTTTTATACAACCCATAAACTAAAGTGGCTTTACATTTTAAAAACTATTTTTGAAAATAAGAAATACTAATTTAATATTTAAAATTATATAAAATTTAAATTGCAATGTCAAAAATAAAGTTTTATTGGAAGCCATCCACATTTTTTATGTATTGTCTTTCTACATTTACATTACAATGGCAGAGTTGAATAGTTGCAACAGGGACTGTATGAAGTGCTTTCATTGCTGCATCCTGCTGACACAGTGCATTGTATATTTCAGTGATGCAGTTATAACTTGATGGCATTTTGACTGCCACGATATCATTTTATTTTATTTTTTTACTATCAGTGCATATTCATCAAATCAAAACAAAGGAGGAAGAGAAAAGTGGACTTCAAATGGCACATTTTTAAGGCACAGTGAAGTGTGGTTTATTTTGTTATTAAATTAGGTGGCAAAGCATTGTGTTTTTATACAATGACCTTTCAGCTGTGGTAGGCAAAATAACACCTCCTACACAAAGATGTCCATATCCTAAATCCTCAACAAGCCACTGTTTTTAGTCTGAGATTGCTTCCCTATATGGCAGTGGGTGGTGTGTTTGTTTTGTTTTTGTAATCTATACACATACCAGCAGGTCCTGGGCAAGTTTCTTGTGATGCAACAGTGTAAGCAAAATGAATCACTGTAAGTCTTTAACAGAATATGCCAATCTACTCCAATAATCTTTTTTAAAAAAAGTTAAAAGCAAAACCTAAAAAACAAAACAAACAAAATGAAACGAAATGGAAACATATTCATAGATAGAGAGAACAAACTGTTACTAGAGGGGAGGGGAGTGGGGGGATGGGTGAAAAAGTTTAAGGAGAATAAGAGGTACACAATTTCCAGTTATAAAATAAATAAACCATAGGAATGTAATGTACAGCACAAGGAATATATTCAATAACATTGTAATAACTTTGCAAGGTCACAGATGGGTACTAGATTTATCATGGTACCCTTGGTACATAGTCACATCTTAAAGTATATAAACGTTAAATCACTATGTGTACACCTGAAACTAATATAATATAGTATGTCAATTATGCTTTAATTTACAAATGTTAAAGACAAAATTAAAGATGAGTCCAGAAATTAACCAAATTCTAGTTTCTGCACATTCCAGTTTGGCTTTTACTTAACATTGACTATATAATACACTGGTTTTACCATGCTTACAAACCAGAAAGACGTATTTTCCTCTTTAGTGTCTGTAAAGAGAAATTTAAAATGTGTATTTTAAGCACAGCAGTTGAGCTGAGTGCATATTATATAATATCCTGAGATTTACTTATCCTACTTCAAATAATTTCTCAATCCCCAGTCTGAACCATAAACTCAATTAGGAATCAATGAACAGAAGTGAAGACAATGGCAAAACATGGATCTGTTTTCTAAGGAAATATGATTGTTTCCCTTGCAAGATCAGTATTCTTTCAGTGGCCAAAACACTTAGTGTAAAGTAATAACTTACTTTGTATCAGTGGGAACAATGAAACACCATCAGAAACATGCTCCCTTTTACAAAACAATTTATGCCACCATGACTCCAAACAGCCCCTCATACTAAGAACACAAGAGATATCTTAAATTATTTCACTGTAGTGTTAAACATGCACAATTTAAAATCCCTTACCATCAGAGCTGTTCTGGCTGTCCAGTTTAGAAGCTCACCATTCCGAGAAGACATTGGGGACCATTATTATCCGAGTGGTCCCAGGAAAGAGAGAAACAGGAGAGTCAGTCAGAGAGGAAATGGGCTGGTGGAAGCAGAGGTTGGAGTGATGTGACTGCAGGCTGGAGGATGTGAACAAGGGAGTTCAGAAACTTCCTCGAGGCTGGGAAAGGCACAGGAATAGATGGCCCCGTAGATCCTCCAGAAAGATTGCAGCCCCACCAACACTGTAATGTCGTCCCAGTAAGGCTCCCTTTGGATTTTCTAACATGCAGCACTGTAAGATAATAAATTTGTGCTGTGTAACGTCACTAAGTTTGTGGCATTTTATTATAGCAGCAAATAGGAAACTAATACAATATGCATTGACATTACAAGACTGAGCTCACATTAATATAGTTTCAACTGACAGGAAAACAGTGTCCAGAAAAATTAGAAAATTTTAAACAGAATATTTTATCAGTGGAATTTCTTCACACACACACACACACACACACACACACACGAGGCTGCAGCCTAAGTCTACCAGTGGCTCATTTGTTAGCCAAGCAAAGAAAGCAGTTTACTGTTAGTGAGTTAAATTGTGTTTGATTGCAGTAGCTGAAGACATGCATCCAGAAAAAATGAATTCAAAACTCCTACTCTTATGATAGAACCATTGTTCAAATAGTTAAGGATATTGGGAATAACATCAATAGTTGATAAAAATAAGGCAAATGTTTTGAGTGGTTAGTATTGGCTCTTGAGGAAATATTACCTGTAGTATTGTTTATTTGATGCCAAATTTATAGTTACTGAATCATCTGAGTGGAACAACTATAGGTGAGCACATTTTCAGAGAAGTTGAGAAAACATTAATTCAGTACAACCTGAAGTAAAATCTGCTAAGATATATTATAATTGATAATGGTAAAGATATGCGTGGAGAAAAAAATGGGTTTCATTGGAAAGTTTCACAAAGGCAGTGAAAAACTAAGATATTTAAAACCTATGGATGTTCATTGTACTCTTCATAGGAGAAACTTTGCAGAATATATTTTAATCTATCATGTTTTTAAAACAGAAGTGTCATCAGTGTACTTCTTTTGTTCTTACGGATTATCCATCATTAATTCAATGAATGTTTGTAAGGAATAGAAGTTGGATACCCTGACTTGCCCTACAACACAACAGTTTAAGGGTTTATCAGTTCTGATGTTTTATTGTCAAAATACACTGAGTCAAATTGATTTTTTTTCTGAACAAAGAAAACTGTGTTCAGCCCTTGTTATCAAACACTGAATAATTTTGGAAATCAGTTTTTCCCACAGAATTGATATTATTCAGTGAATGCAACCTAAAATTTCAAAGCAAAATAGCACATATGTCAAACACACACTGCATAAAGTCATTTCCATAACAACTAATGTTTGAGTCACAACTAAAGCTTCTTTATACACTTCTGTGCTATAAACAAAAACTAAAATTTCCATTCCAACACAAATTCGCAGTGATATGTTTTTCTCCAGCTTAAACTACTGTTTCAGAATTTTTTAAATATCTCAATGCAAGTACAAAAGAAATTTCCGTCTTTCAAAATTCATATAATTGTGCAATTGAGGATTTCTTCCTAATATTCAATCGGAAGTGATTAATTTGCAATGTAATGACAGGGAAAGGCAAGAGAAAAATCTAATAAGCTTCTGAAAATGCCTCCCAAAAGAAGAATATAGTTTCCTATTTGCTGCTATAATAAAATGCCACAAACTTATCAAGGTAAAACTTTCAGAGCCTTATTTTGCCTCATGGCTAGAATGGCGTACTAGGGCTATAAGTAAGTAAGTAAGTAAGTCAGTAAGTAAATATCCAGCATCTAGAAACAAGCATGGGACCTAAGTAGTCTGGAATTTTGCATACCAACCTGAATATCTAAATACCATAATTCTTGCTTCTGTGCTTTGCCAACTGGTAGGCCACTCTTTGACTCTATGTCGTACCTCAGATGTTGCTTTGTTGCTCTGAGCTAATATTTGTCTACTGCCAGTCCCTCAAGTTAAGCCCCAAATACACCTCTGCTACCTTCACTCAGAATGCCAAGCCTAGCCTCACACTATTTTGGTTTTCTAAACTCCTTAATTAAGTAGGTACTAAGATGGAAGCTTTGTCTTAGGAATAAGAGCCAAATCTAAGTTATCAAAATCAGGACCCACATTTACAGTCAAGTTGTCATTAGGTGACTTAAAACTGAGCCCCAGCACATTGGTTTAGTATGTACATCCCTCCTGCCTAAGGTCAAGACTGGCCCCAGAAATGCTGTGCGGGCTGATGATTGGTGGTGAACATCAAGTTTTAAGAGCTGTGAGAAGAAATAGGTTATACAAATTGAGATAAGCCCTGCTGAGGGAAATTTTATATTATTTGTTGTTATCAGTCCCACGTGCTGATGGTTATCATTGAACATGGAATTCCCAAGGTTTGAGCAGAGAGAAGCTCTGAGACAAGACTCACCAAGCAAAATTTTGTCTTGTATTTTTACAAAACAAAAATACAAGACTTGTATTTTTCTGCTAAGTTTCCCTCACTTCCATTTTCATTGCCACTATTCACTCTTTAAAACTGTGATCCAGTTAAAAAAAGTCACTAACCTTCAGCACAGCTGAGCTATATTAGCATTTTAAAAAATGCTAATGATTCTAAGGTAGATAAAATTAAACAAGAGTAAAATATAAACCACATGAAAACTATTTCCTTAAGAATAAATTCCCTCTAACTGTCACAAAGACCTGCTGCATTTTCACCTGTCTCTACCATGGCTTCCATTCCTCTTTGATTCTTTTCTATATCTATGAGACGGATGCCATCCTGTTAGATTTTCTGGTAAATTTCCTAGTCTTCTCTCTTAGGCAGAAATATCTTCCATTATAGTGAATATTGAAGTTGTTCTCCTACAACTCAATTAGCATTTTTAAATCACTTAATCTAAATCATTTAGCCCAGATAAGAACAAAAAACTAGATTTTGTTTTGATGATTCAGTTTCTGATCACTATTTGAACTTTGTACACAACCCATTGGTTTAATATAGCAAACTTTTGTTGAAATCCTTTCACTCACTAAGTGCTGTGCGAGGTTCCAAGCATACAAAGATGAGCAGCCTCTGCCTTTCCCTTTAAAAGGCTGTCCGTGGTGCCATGGACAAGTCCATGAACAACAGCGGAAATGCTAGATATGCTATGACTTCAACTGGAAACTGAATTATCAAAGCAATTGCCAAATTTGGCAGGCATTGAACAAAAGAAAGGTTGAGATTCTTCTCACAGAACAGAGCATTGGATACGGCAAATAGCTACTGGAGACAGTTAAGAGAGTAATTTCACTGGAACTGGCCCGTATTGTCTATGTGATAGAACTTTTTGCTATATCAGAATTTTATCAGTTTTGAAAGTAGTTCTTTAGTTGTCAAAAAAACCCCACAAGGGTTGAGTTATAGTTTCATACTATTTTTGGGTTTCATTTTTTAAAACTTTAGTTTGTTGGGGTTTTTTTTAAATTACATATAAATTTCTCTTTTGATGAGATACCTAACATGTAGTCATAATTTTGAAAGTTTTCTATTCAGTAATACTTTTATGTTTAAGATTAATAATCCATGGTCAAAGTAATTTTAGATAGTTTGAATTTGTTTTAAGTTTTTAAAATCTCTTTGATTTCAAAAGAGTAACAAATAGGTATGTAAAGTATTTAAAAGTTAGATCTTAATAATCTATAGGTTCTACTGACTTTATTTTTTCTAAATCTCAAAATATCAAGAATACAGAACACAGCCCATTCTATTAATTTTCATTAAATAGTCTCTATATTGTTCAGTATTTTCTTATGTTCTACAATAGGCATAAATTATTTCATTAAAGATTATTTTAAAATAATTCCCACAGAATTTCTTAAATTGGGGGCTACATGTTTCCTCTAGATTTCTCTAACCATAAAACCATTTCACTCATATTTGACAAAACAAAGGTAAAAGGTTTTGTTATAAGTAATCGTGTGACTCCCTGTAATTGTTCAGGTGTTCTGCAAACCTTCACATTTGCTGTCAGCATTTACATAGTATCACTGTAAGATTTTTTGAATCCTGTTTTCTGTTTTACTGATGAGATTCGGAAAAGAGAACACATGTACCCAGGACCACACATTTTCTTAGTTTATGGCAAAATGGGAATAAAAGCCAGAATTTTAGATTCCTATTTTAGTACCCTTTTATTACAACACAGCTGCTTACTTAATTCACTACAAAATAATAAAATGTCACTTATGAAATAAAAGTTGTAAGTAAAAGATGTTTTATTATACCCCAGATATGTAAATATATCTATGATAAATAATGATAGGAAATCTCAGTTTTATAATTTAGGAAATTTAAAAAATTTTCACTTCAAGTCAGTGTTTGACTTCAGTGATAAGCAAGGTAGCACAGTTTTAAGTCAACGTAACACTCTGATCATATACTATTGTAAGCCTTTTCAATCAATAAGTATACTTTGAACATTCCTACTTGCAAAGCACTGTCTTAGTTTCCAGGGAAAATGGTTGGGGAGGTTGGAGAAGATTAAAAAGTACATGGTCTTTATATTTAAATAAAACCTTCAATATAGAAGTAGGGGAAAACCGAAGAACAAACAAAACAACTTTGATTGATTTTTTAGGTCTGTGAAATTTTTTATTTGCTGAAATAGAGTGAGAGAAAGAATTATCCTTAACTTCTGTCTTTAAGCCCGAATTCCATGCCAGGTGTAAAGATTATACCTCTGACTTTACAAATTTCTGGAATCTGATCACCTCTAACCATTTCTACCGTTATATAAAAGAATCTGACTCCATTTTTGGAAGTTTGACTGCATACAGCTTTTAAGCCTTTCTCCTCCCTCTTCCCTTTCTGCCTTACATCTGGAAAAGCTGACTTTAAAAAAGAAAAAAAAAGTCCCAGGTGCTCCTCAGTGGAAGATTCAAACCATGTGTGGGAACTCTCAGTCTAGCCCCACTCCCTAACCACCATAAAAGCCCCAATCTAGGCTCCTTTGCTTGTTCTCTCAAGCCATTTTTAGACCATCTTGGGAGGTCTGCCCTGCTCTCTCCCCAAAGCCTCATTATATGAGAAATAAAACTTGTATGCCTCTTGATTTGTGCGTGTGTGTGTGTGTGCGCGCACACACGCACACACGCGATTATGAGTTTCAACATCTGAAGCAAATTTTGGATGGTGGTACATCCCATTTCTGTGGAGTGGCCACAACATATTAACACATTGGTTTAAAGTACCATTATCACTTGCCTGGATCATTGCAATAACCTTTTACATTTTTGGCCTCCCAACTTCAGCAAGTCTTATCCCACTTTTGTCTATTTTCCACGGGGCAACCTGGGTGGTAACTTAAACATGCAAGTCAGTTCACCTCACTTCTTCATTTAAATCCTCTGATGGCTTCATTCAAAATAAGAGCCAAGGTCCTCCTTGCCACGGGCAATAAGACTTTTTGTGATCTTCCCTCTCCTACTACTTTTATGACATCATCTTTTACTTACCATTCTCCTTTATTATTCCACTCTGGCTAGCCACAGAGCCCTCCTTGCTGTTCCTTAAACATGCTAACCGTGCTCTACCTCGTTCTCACTTACCTCGCCCTTTGCTGGACTTCCGTTCCTCTGCTATTCCTCCATATATCTCAGTGGCTAGTTCCCTCATTTTCTTTATATCCTTGCTCAAATAGTACCTTATCAGTGTGACCTTACTCGACTGCTGATGTAAAATAGTAATTTCCTCACTCTCTAATACTTCCAATTGTTATTATCCTGCTTTATTTTTTTCTTTATTAAATTGATAACCTCCCAACATATAAATACATCATAATATAGAATTATCTGTTTTCAACTAGAAGTTAAGCTCCCTGAAGTCAAAAACTTTGTTTTGTTCTTTGCTATACTGCCTGTGTTTATCAGTGCCTGGCATAGAGTATGTCCTCAATATTTACACACACACTCACACACACATGTTAGAATCCATAGTTTTAAAAATACACTGCTTGGGTAACTAAGCTAATTATTTAATACCTCCTTCTCTCTATAGACATACAGATATACAGTGAACAACGTGACAATTTTTGCTGATTCTTAGTCCAAATCTCTATTGTCCCTGGGCAAGCAGATGAGGAGTAACATGCAGAAATAAAGAGTTACACTAAAAAGAAATTAGTTTTGTTTCCCAGTTGTATTCTGGACATAACTTTCACAATCAAAGAATTTCAACTGGCCTGCCATTTCTGCAGAGACTATATGGCTATGTCTTCAGCTGAGAGCTATGGGCTTGGTTTACATTAAGTTAGGTGAGAAAAGGGGATGCTGGAGTCAGCTGGGCTTACTTTATGTTTTCTTCAGATTTCTGCTATGTAATTTTCACATAGAGGGGCTTGTAGGATGCTATTTGGGAAGCTGTAGCTTATCTCAATTGCATTATTTTTGTCCTGTTGAATTGACTCAGCATGGCTGTCCTTTGAAGGCGGTGGGAGCTCTGTGTTTGCATCTCCTCCAAAGGGATGCACTCTTACCAAAGGCTCAGTAGAGAATGTAGAAATCAGACTCCTCCATCAAGCAAGACGGTGTCTATGAAAAGCTGCATGAAGTCAGAGTCTCACAGGAATGTTCGTGTTTTTTACAGTTTGATCTACATGCTCCTTTTGTTAAATCATAATTGGAAAATATATCTCAAACTATACTTAAATGCAAGGATCAAGGATGTGTGATGCCCTATTAAGACCTATGGAGATATGATATTATTGCATTTAACCTGTGGCGATTCTGACACTGGGAGTGAAATAAAATTCTGGGTTTCTGTCACCTTACCTTTGATTTGGTGGGTTTGGATTCATTTTTTCATATTTTATCTTTGCCTTTATTTGTACCTCTCTTTATGACACACCCTATGCTGTATATACTTTTGCTTTTACCATTCTTATCACATTTATCACACTATCCATTGTATTTTAGTTGCATTATAGGTTGGTCTTCCCAGAATATATGTTATATGAGGGCAAGGAGGATATTTTTGCATAATCTTCTTAACCTTGGGTCATATCCTTCACTAGAATTCAGAGGATCTGGTGGCAGTTCAAAATTCTTGCTACCTAGTGTAACTTAGCACCGGGGTTTCTTAGCCTCCCCCCGCGTTCTGTCTAGTGAGAAATAGTCTAAAAAATATTAACACAATAATAATCTTTAGCCATTGCCCATATGTCAGAATAACTCATGTTAGAGGCAGAGAGGACCAGAGATCTCTAGTAGTAAGTTTCCACACTCCTTACTTGACCCCGGTTCCATCATCATTTCCTAATTAGTGGGGTCCGGTCAAGTTCTCTATCAAGAAAGTCAGTGGTATGCTCTCACCACATTATGGGATTCATATAAATTTAGAATCATTCTGTATTCCTGGTAGATTAACATTTGACTTCATGGAATGTCTCTCTTTATCTCTTAAAATGTTCCTCTTCTTACTGTTTTACATTGTCTGATGGTCGCCCGTCACTGCTGTTTAAGGAATTGTACTGTAAATCTTTTTTTGACCTTTTGTTTAGAATCTTATGTTTAGTGCATGTTTCTAGTAAGCAGCATATACTTGCTTTTTCATTTTATATCCAGTGAGAAAATTTGACTTATTACAGTATAATAAAAAAGATTACTTTCCCCTACTTCCCTAGCAATGTTACAATCTGAGAAATTTTAAACTTTATTTCCTCTCCCCTCCCATTTTTTTGTGTTATTCTCCTTTTCTTATTTTTCTTTTTTTAAATTAGCTTCAAGTATACAGTACATTGGTTAGATATTTATATAGTTTATGAGACTACCCCCCTGGTTACTCACTCTGTCTTCCCTCTGGCTCTACACCTAGCAATTACATTACTGCTGACTGCGTTCCCTATGCCCTGCTTCCCATCCCCCTGACTATCTATCAACTATTAATTTGTACTTTTTTAACCCTTCGCCCGTTTCTCCCAGCCACCCAAACCCCTTCCCCTCTGGCAGTCACTCGATTGTCCTCCACATCTGTGAGTCTGTTTTTGTTTCGTTTGTTCTTTCTGTTCCTTAGATTGTGCATATCGGTGAAATCATATGGTATTTATCTTTCTCTGTCTGACTTATTTTGCTCAGTATAATTGCCTCCAGGTCCATCCATGTCATTGCAAATTATGAGATTTCATTTTTCTTCATGGCTGAGTAATATTTCATTGTATACATGAACCAAAAGTGAACCTACCTTTTTGACTCAGCAATTGCAATTCTGGGTATTTACCCAAAGAAAACCAAAGCAATAATTTGCAAAGATTTGTGTACCTCTATGTTCATGGCAGGATAATTTACAATAGCCAAGATATGGAATCAACCTAAATGCCCATCAACAGACGATTGGATAAAGAAGTTATGTGTTATTCTCTTTTGTGAAAGATATCATTCTGTTGTCTTCTGACTCTCTCATTTCTCTGCTGTACTATAACAGCCAAAATATAGCTTTGACTATCTAAATGCTTTTTCTATTATCTTTGTTTTTAAGCAGTGTTAATGTGATGTACTATGTGTGTTTTACTATTTATTCCGATTGGGGTTCATAGAAATTCTTGAATAAGTAGTTTAATGTCTTTCATAAATTTTTGAAAATTCTTGTCTGTCTTCTATTCAAATATTGCTTTTACTCCATTTTCTTATTCCTTTCCTACTGAAATTTAGTAATGTAATATTCTTCTTTAACCTGTTTGGTGCCTTTAACCTTAAATTCCATTTTGAGTGGTTTTAATATTACTGCTTCTGCTTTCTTTTTGTTTGCTTTTGCCTAGTGGTTTTTATTTGTTTGTTTGTTTTGTTTGTTTTTATCCATTTGTCACCTTTTTTATAAAATATGTTCATAATTACTTTATTTTGTGCTGTTTACTTATAAACTACATCAAAATCCTTTTTATTTCCTTTTAATTCAATCTTTAAAACTTTTACATATGTGTAGTTTTATAACTAAATATACCTGATTTTATTCCTTCATTTTGACTTTAGTGGTTATTTTATCTCACGATTTGCTTTTTACTTTTTAAAATTACTGCTGCTTCATAGAATTTGTGATTCATTCCATCTTCTCCTTGTTTATTTGGAAGTTCCACTGTCCTTTCCAGTAATGTGAGATTGGCACTGACCTTTCCCTAGAGATCCGTACACAGATCTGATTATCTATATTCACTGACAGGAGTCCCAGCCCTTAGGCTTAATGCCATTAACCAAGTATTGCCCAGACCACAGGAGAGGAAGCCCCCCCATATTTTTTTTCCCAAGGACCTCAGCAAAACTCAAAGTTTCACTTATACCCACTTGCCAGTAGGGTCTAGCAGGTGCTTAAATCTGGAGAGCTAAATAGCTTGGAGTTGCTTGAGAGAGGAAGGAAGCTGCTCTAAGTGTAACAATTACAATAATGTTAGTTACAGATTCTTGATTGCTCACTTTGCAATGCTAGGCAGAGTAAAGAAAATATCATTAACCTTCACAACTTTATAGGGCAGTGTAATTATCCTCTTACTACAGATAAGGAAACTGGGGCTTTAGGGAACTTAAATAGCTCACTCTAATTCATTCAGCTTTTCAATGGGAGAGCCTGGGTTACCCCACCTTATCAACCTGTCCTTCCTTCCATTGAGTTTCAGGTGGTCAAGCTGGGTTCAGAGAAGACTAAGGCTTGCTTTGAGCCTTCTCAGGGCAGAGGAGGATTGAAGTGGTATAGTTCCAGCCCCACTCATGTTTCCACCTGAGAAATGCAGCCCAGGGAGTTCCCCCAGAAAAGGAGCCCCGGGAGAATGGGAGGTAGGTGAGAACTAGAAATGAAGCAGGCTGGCTTTTCTCGGCTTCTCTGTTTGGGCTTAGTTCTGGTCTGCCAACGTTTCTTCTGTCTCTGGGCCGTGTCATGTGGCATGCCAACCTCTTTCTCTCTGCCAGCGTCACTGTTTTCCTTTTTCTCTCTGTTCCTAGTTCCTATTCGAAGCCCAGTCCTTAATTTCAACTACTAACATATTATACATGATCACCAACAAAACGAAGGCTACATGAGACCTTAGAGATAAGACCAGCAAACCTCTTTATCACACAGAGGTTGGGCAGTAACGAGGTCTAGAGAGGTTATGTGGCTTGCTAGAGGTGAAGGCCCTGACTCATAGCTCTGTTTGCCCCTACAATGTGTTACCTCTTTAAAACTAGATGGGGGCTCATGTGGTTTAAGGTATGCTCTCTATCAAGGATACTTAAGAAAAATTCTTGAAGATATAATGCCTCATAAACAATAGGTGGAGAAGTCTGCCTAATGGGCCCCTCAACTTGCTCATCCTACCACTCTTAAAACGGGCTAACCTCTATCTAGAGGAAATAAAACTCATTCTGGTATTTCTCCACTTTGTAGAGCAGGATAGATAGAAAAAGGATTAAGGCTGTATAAATTAAATGTGGTATAAGCATGCCTACTAATGGCTGTTGCTGGCTATCAATTGATATAATTATGTTTTCATCTTTAATTATTTAAATTATGATTTAAAATTCAAATATATTAACAACTAAATAGAATACTTCTTGGAGGCCTCTCCTGGTGCGTTGAGTGTGTTTTTAAGCAGATTTGTGTTTATGCCCCAAAGTCATCAGAGCTGATGGGAAAAAAAAAAAAAATTACTGCTCTGGACTCAAACCCTAAAAGAAATCAGGGTAGGTCTTAAGAAACATCTAATATCCTGTCTATCTTTTCGTCTTTCTTTTTATTTTATTTTTTTTTTTAATTTTTTCCTTGCATTCATCAGAAGCATCTTCTGTAGCCAGTCAAGTGTTTCATCTCCAGGCATATGTGGACATTCTTGAGGCAGGAAAAGAGGCCACTCTCCTCAGCTTCAGACTAGAGCAGAGGTGCCATAAACTTCCTCAGTTTTATGTACCCAATCAAAGGAAAGAGCAGTGGTGTTTCAACTGGGATTTTTGGTTGCAAGCAACAGAGATCAACTTTAGCTAACTTACGTAACAAAGTTATTGGAAGGATTTTGGGAGCTCATAGAGTCTTGGAAAGAATGGAGAACCGGTCTTGGAAAACAGGCCAGAATCCAAATGGCTTGGTAGCAAGAAACACATTCTAGTCCTGTCATAGGTCATTCCAGTCAGAACTGTGCAGCCTCCACCACTACTGACACTCCAGATATTCATCATTAGACTCACATCCTTCCTTCTGGAATTATCCCTGTCTTTTTGCCCAGTTCCCTCAAAATTCAAAGTCCAAGGTGAGAGCATCTGATTGTCCAAGTCACGTGCTTGTTGCTAGAGGGTGAGAAGGGATATTATCTGACTCCTCCATTTCTTTAGTGGGAGATCCTGCACTTTTACACAGGGAGGGGAGTCCCCATAATGAGAAGGGTGTTTAAACACTATATAGCCGATGAATTAAATATTAGATAGCCAAAAAATAGTCAGCAACTATCCCGTTCATTTAAAGAATTATTCTGGCCTAATTTCATGAATCAATAAGACTTTCTACACTCCCAGATTAACTAGATAATTGATGATACTGATTTGTCTATGAGTCCTGCCTAAAGATGGGGGGCTGGGGAAGGAGGCTCTTTCTATGAGAAATATGCATTTGAGACATAGTTTCAGTAATTAGAGTACTTCATTCTCAAATTAATTCTGTGCCTAAATCAACTTAAAGTCTAGAGGAAAAAAAAATACTTATATTCCCAGCATTGAATATTATGCCTCTTATTTAGCACTGCTCAATGAATGGTTGTTGAGTGAATACTTGTGAGTATGATACTTATCTGTTACTTCTTATTTGGTGTTTAGCTATGTACCAGGCACTATGAAAGCAATTCATGTGTATTATCTAACTTAATTACCATTATTATTATCCTTATTTTACCAATGAGGCAACAGGTGTAACGAGGTTAAGTAACTTGTTCGAACTGTAGAGCTAATAAGTGGCAGCATCACCAGAACCCTAGTATGTCGAGAGTGAGCCAGGAACCGGGAGACTGCCTACACTCCCAATAAGTGGATGCTGCCACTTCTATTTCGGCTCAAAATCTTTGAGCTAAGTAAGCTTTATTATTATCATCACTATAAATATATCATAGAATAGAAACAGAGCAGAAACTAGAAATTGTATTTCTTCCTCTCCGTCTATATTTATTTTCTTATACAGTTTATCCAGATCTTTATTTTTTCTTTTGGTGAGGAACAGAGAACTTCAAGGGGAATAAATATTATCACCTACAAGAAGGACAGGCAAGGACTTTGGGACATGGTCAGGGTCTATGATTTTGGGGACAGGAGAAAAAAGACAAATTTTCTACTTACATTTTGTTTACAAAGATAGGATTTCCACAACATAAGCCAATTCCTAGACAGAAACTTAACATAGAAAAAAAGCCATAAATCCTGGAGAGCTTAAAAAAAAAAGAAAAAAAAAGAAAGTTGACAGTTGCTAATTGGTTAATTAGTGCTTAACTAAAATGACTCCAAATTTGAGCACTCCCAGATGAACAGTAGGAAGAGGAGGCAGGAAACAAATTTAATGCA
Organism: Pteropus alecto; assembly: GCF_000325575.1. Classification (NCBI taxonomy): domain Eukaryota; kingdom Metazoa; phylum Chordata; class Mammalia; order Chiroptera; family Pteropodidae; genus Pteropus; species Pteropus alecto. The sequence goes on from NW_006439717.1 coordinate 4,466,426, forward strand.
CTCGAAGTGGGATGCACGTGGCTGTTAGATAAGCAGCTGGCCTACCTTTTCTTGCCCACCCTTTCAAGGTAGTGTTTTCCTGAAATAACATGTGAAAATGCATGTAACAAAGGGGATACTCAATAAATACTAGTTCACTTTCTTCCTCCAACCCATCTGCACTCTTTGTCTGCAAGGAGAGGATCTGAGGCTACACCATTTGTTATCAGCAAAGAGAAAGCGTACATGCATTCATTTATTCAACAGCAGTTCCTGGAGGCCTGCTGTATGTCAGGCACCATGCTAGACACTGAGAAAAAGTAATAAACTAAACTGGCATGGTTGCTGTTCCTATGAATTTCGTAGTCTTGCACAGGAATAGACTTTAAGTCAATGATTACTGAACAAACGTCATGATGTATGCTATGAAAATAAAGAGGACAACAACCCAGAATCTAAGTATTAAAAATGATGTTCAGAAGTAGAAACAGTCTCCCTTTTCTTCTTTCTTCCTCTTTCCTCAGCCAGAGATCCCACACCTGACACAACTGGGCAAGAACCAAAGAATAGGGAATGATACTGGCTGTGTTTATATAAATTTGAGCCTCACCTCAGACTCGGACCAAAGCCTCCGTGAAAGCTTGTGAAGAGTTAAACCCCGTGTCCCCATGGAGCACACACGTGGTCAGCCCCTTTGAGTTGCCTCGTTCCCCAAGGAAGCTCTTGGCAACATATTTCGAGCCAGAATCTCAGGTATACTTAAAATAGACTGGCAAAGGATGTTCGAGATGGCAGATGCTCTTGTTTAAAGGTCAGTGAAGGATGATGGAGTTGCATAGTTACCTCATGTTCTCTGTGTCCTTAAATCTCCACGTGGCTTTACAGTTAAGCAACTGATCTTTTTCAGGCAATGAGCTTTGGAGCATCTTCATATCATAAACATAGAGGCGTATAAGAGCTGTCTAACATTTTGGGGCAGCCAGAAACTATTTCTTAACAATAATAATTAACAGTAATAACTAACAATAATTAAGTACTCACATGTCAAACACATTTCACACATGGTCTCTTGAGGCATTGTTATCCTGCTTCATGGAGACCCCAACGCTGTAGCAAGCTAGGACTGAGGGGTTTGAAATTATTTCACTCTCTAAGAGTTTAAACATTTCTTTTTGAACAGGAGACTTCAAATCAGGATCTCTAAATTGTACTGAATTTTAAGGCAATGCTTTTTACTATGTCACCTAGGGCAAGTTATTTAGCCCTTTGGGCAATAGTTCTTAAAGTAAAGGGGTTAACCTAGATAAACTCTAAAATCCTTTCCAGTTGTACCATCTTTCTAATTCAAACCATTGAATCATGTCTTCTTCATAGAAGAGAGTGATGGTCGTGAAGAGTTTAAAATCATTTGCTTTCCCCATTCAAGAAAATTCATGAAAAGAAAAGGAGAAATCGATCTTAATGACACTTAGACTGAAGCAGTATTAGTTTCACTTTTTTTCCCCCCAAAAATGTATTCTAATTTCCCATGGGTATTCTTTGTACCTGGTTAGATAGAAACGTCAGAAGTGGAACTTGAGTCCTTTCCATTGAATTAAAATGAAATCCTAATGAGAGAATGTTCTATTTATATAAGGATGAGAGTTGGGAGGGGGACAATTTTCCTCTACCACATTTGCAGCAAGCTTTTGAAAAATGGCAATTTAGATAAGGTTTGTCAGTCTTCCCATAATGGCTAGAATTCAAACCTCCAGGAAGCTGGAAATGAGTATTGTCCTCTCAACCAGAGCACAGGACCAAGTTCAATTTTCTGCTTTATCCCAGACTTTTGTGCATTCATTAAAAAAAAAAAAAAAAATCTTTAAAGTGACTCCTGCAAATTTCCCTGCCTACAAATAGAGAAAAATAAAATATTTCATGTCTCATCAGAGAGCTGTGAGAACTCATTTTTTGTTTTTAAATGTTAATCAAATGATAGGCATGGATACCTGCAAAGTATCATTTCTCTCTAATTTAAAATTGGCCAGGTTATTGACGAAGGTCTCAGTAATTATTACAGCTGGAGTTTGGTGTATAATTTGGTGCCACTCTTGCCTTTGCATTAATTTTGAGCTAGGTTGTAGTTTTAGGGCTTTTCGTAGAGACAGTGCTTATAATGATTTATTTAAATTCTGATCATGCTTTCTAATTATGTAAATATCAATCACCTCTATTGCTGACTTGACTTCTAAGATGTTGAGAACATTTTCTATACATAACATTTGGCGAAGTTTCCTGGCTCCTATGCATTAAATGTTATGAGAAAATATGTGTTGCAGGGAGAAAAGAATCAAGCTGAGTGCTTTTTAATAATTCATCATTCTTCCAAGGTGAAAAATCCAGCACTTACATTTAGAAGCACTAGCCATGCACCCAACAAAACTGAAATTGCTTTCGTTCACTGGAAGAGCTGGATGTGTCATCAGGCCTTCCATTTTTCTTTGGGTATGCTAATGGCGGTGCAGTAGCATGCAAAGTAGCTGCACATCTCCTTAGCCATTCCAGAGCAGAAAGGGGACACTTGGGTCTTGACTGAATTCATAGTAATCATTTTGACTTGGACATACTTTTCCATGAGCAATCCCAAGAGAAAAGAACCAAGTGTTAGCAAGCTCTAGTTATTTATCATCATTATATCCTATTATCTCTCACTTCTCCTAAACTTTACGCCTTCCACCTCTTAGAACTCTCCCCTCTGCTTACTGCCCGGCAGCTACAATGGCTTCCCTGTTGTTCCCTCAAACATCATAAAGCAAATACCACCCACTCGTGCCCCCACTCCTCCACCCAGGCCTGCTAACGAGGTTCCAAATACAACCTGGCTTGCTCCCCACATCGTGCTGATCTCAAATGCCATTTATCAGAGTTTTCGGCCACCCACCTCAAATAATGCACCCCTTTCTGCCCCCTTCCTCTTTATTAAACTTTTTTTTTTTACAGTTTTATAACTTTAGTCAACAATCAGCAGTTAGTTCTCATCCACATTAACTGTTTGTAGATTTTTGAAAGTGGTCACAGATGCATACATAACCAACTTATAGAGCTTTTTCGGTGTACCTTTATTCTCATTATGTTTTCTGGATAACCACACCTGGATATGCCACAGGGCACTCCTTATTCCTTTGGCCCAGACAACTTTGTTGAGTCTGATGTCAATGCACACGTCTGGAGTTTCCATCTCCTTCATGGCAAATTTCTGGATCTCTTTGAGTGCATGAGAGGCATACTACTTGTAACCCACTCCATGGATGTGCTTATGAATATCGATGGTGTATTCTCTGGTCACTGCCTCGTTGCTGGCAAATGACCCTTCTCACCACCCTTCTTGCCAGGAGCTGTTTCAACGGGCCCAACTTAGAAAACTCTACTGAACTCTTTATCTCCTCATCCTGGTTTATTTTTCTTCAATTGATAGCATAGCAATTGATATATTTTATATTATTATTTGACTAAGATGATATAATTTAAATTATATAATAAATTATATAATATTATTTGACAGATATTTATCTTTCCCCACTTATTACCCTGACTTTTCCCCTTCATGACAATTATCTCAATCTGACATTTGTTTGTTTTATACATTTATTATCTTTCTCCCTCTATTGTATCCTCAATTCCTAGAACAATGTAATAACAATTCAATAAGTATTTGTTGATTAAATAAATGATTGAATCGTGGCTGATAAGATTCTCTTCAATTTAACAATGTATGAAATGTCCCTATTATCTAAAAAAACCCTCAAGCTTTTTAGCCTGACATTCAAGGTCCTCCAACAATTGAGCTCCAAACATCTGATATAATCTTGACTTCTGCTGCATATCGGGCCCCTGGCCCATGCAACATCTCTCTGTCCCGCTCCTGAGGAATAGAAACTGTTCCCAGGATACAGTGAGCAGTCTTCCCACTCTAGGTTTTGTTCAAGTTGTATTGTGCACCTCTGTATTTACCCGATTAACTTTTCCCTTCTGTATTAGTTTGCTAGGGCTGTTGTAATAAAGAACTGCAAACCAGTTAGCTTAAGCAACAGAAATTTGTTGTCTCACAGTCCTGAAGGCTACCTGTATGAAATCAGTGTCTGAAGGGTTTGTTTCTTCTGAGGTCTGTAAGGAAGAATCTGTTACATGCCTCTCTCCTAGCATCTGATGGTTTGCTGGCAGTCTTTGGCATTCTTTGGCTTCTGCTGCATTGCCCTGATCTCTACCTTCATCTTCACATGATGCTCTCCCTGTGTGCATGTCTGTGTTCGAATTTCTTCTTCTTATAAGTACATCAATCATATCAATTATGGGTCTCTACTCCTGTATGACCTTGCCTTAACGAATTACATCTGCAATGACCCTGTGTCCAAATAATGTCACATTCTGAAGTACTAGGGATTAGGACTTCAACACATGAATTTTTAGAGGATACAATTCAATTCATAGCACCTTCCTTCAAAGCCTAGAACAAATATCACTTCCTCTCTCACTCTTCTGTGTTCCCATGATGATAGCTTTATATCCGTATTTTTCCTTTAACAACACCTATTTCATTAACTCATTTACCATTCAATACTTGCTGCTGCTTAGTTTGTGTCTGGGAACATGCAGTAAATAAGATATACCTTCTGCCCTCATGGAGCTTCTAGAATAGTAGAAATGAGATTCTAAACTCCAGAAGGGCAGAGATTTTCATCTGGAAAAGTCAATAGAAATTTGGCTTGATTGAGTGAGGGAACAAAAGGCTTGACTGAGTGAGGGAACAACAGAGATTTTAAGCAGATTGGGGGCAATAGTTTGGGGGAGGCATGAAAGAACAAGTCATGTTTGGAATATTGCAAGTAGTTAAGACAAACAAACAGAGACTCATGGACATGAACAGCAATTTAGTGGTTAACAGAAAGAAGGGGCTGGGAGAGAGGAAGATAACAGAAGGGTAAAGGGGATCAAAAATATAGTGATGGAAGGAAATTTAAATTTGGGTGTTGAACACACAATGCAATATACATATAACATGTTATTGAATTGTACACTTGAAATCTATATAATTTTATTAACCAATGTCACCCCAGTAAACTTAATTAAAAAAAAAAAAAAGATGCCTGAAGTATAGGAGCCTGGAAAGATGGGAGAGGTAATCAGGAGTCATATCATGAATGTCTTTAGTCAAAATTAGGAAACTGAAAGTGACTGGATATTAAATACAATATTTTTTGTTCTCTCCAAATTTGTTTAATGCTCCCAAATTGAAGGCATTTGCTGTGAAGAAGAATAACAAACACCTTATTAGATCTGATTGAGTCAGAAGCAGTCTTTCTCCTCTTTTTCCCACCCCTCCTTCTAGTTTATATTAAGAATTCGGTTTGCTGAAGAGGGGACTGAGAGAGGCAGTGAATCTTATGCTTATAAGAAACGTACTTTGGACACAGAGTTGCTAAAGGGTGTAAGTCAAGGAGACATGTACTCAAGTTGTCATTTTAGAAATAAAGTCAGTGAAATTCATCGTGTCTTCCACAGCTCGATCATCATGTTCTCAGGTGAGTCTCCAACTCCCTCACCTTGGTCTATTCTCCCTATTTCTAACATTTACCCTTATAGCAGAATTTGTTGTTTTTTCAGAGAAGTACATGTTGGTTTTGCACTTATTATTGACATTCTTTGATAAATGCTTCTTTCCTACACTTGCATGGAAACTTAATCAGAACAGAAACTGCCTTTATTGTCTTTTTTTTTTTTTTTTTTTTTTTGCTATTTTATTCTTAGGGCCTAGTATGGCTATTTGTTTTATACATAAAAATACTAAATAAAAAAAAAAGAAAAATGCATACAATATTTTCCATGACTATATTGTAAATTCTCTGAAAGTGAGAACTATGTCCTATTGATATTTCTACTTCTGAATTTACCTAGAAAGTACTCAATAACTCTGTTAAAATAAAATTAATTTTAAATAATTTTAACAATTTTGAAATTCAAGGTATCTGATAATTTCCATATGATATCTAGAGCCTCTGGATGTTCCTTCTTGTTGTCTATCTTTTTCTACTGGACCCCATCATGTTGTCTTATCTCCTCGTGTGTTTTGCTATATTCTGTGTGTGACTCTGATTTGAAAAAAAAAGTTTCTAGAATCAATTTGAGGCATAGAACAATATTACACTCCTCCAGGAGAACTTTTATTTGCTTTTACAAGTCCCTGGAGCATCAACATTCCGGGATCATTTTAATCTAATTTCAAAATGAAATTTTCTGGGTATTATGAATAGTTTGAAACTATGCTGCAGTCAGAGAGGCTAGTACACTTCTGGTTCCCCCTTTCTCCTGAGGAATAGCCTTTTGGGGTCCCAATCCAAGATGCAGATGGCATATCATTGTCCACCTTTGATCTGCCCTCTTCAGGTTGTGAAAATTCTATCTAATCTGCAGCTGCCTCACCAGGAAATGTCCCCAGGAAAAAATCAGCAAAAAAAAACTCTCTCTCGCCAATATCTTGGACTAGCTTGGCCTCATATTCCTGATTGTTTGTTATCTCTCTGAGCTTTCAAGCAGAGGGTTTTTATGTCATGCCCATCTTTTTCTAGATGCCCTCAGTGACATTTCTTGGGGCTGGCACAGATTGCCTAGTCCATCATTACTAGATGCTGAAGTCTTGAAAACCACAATGTGGAACTAACTTAATGTTTTTGTCTAACTCTAGCAAAGCCACCATTGGTTTTGATGCGTTTTAAATTAACCGTAGTGGGACTCCTGTATTGTTGCCTGAATGCAGAGTAACATTTAGAAAGCTACCAGGAAATGTTAATGAAATATCAGATTCTACACCTCCAGAGGTTAGCCAAGTGCCTCCTCAATTTCAGACTGATTCAGAATACACTTAAACTTTTATGCAAGTCAGTCTTAATTTCCAGGAATCTATTTCCATCTTGGTTACAACAGAACGTAAGAATTAACATCCTGGTAACTTAGTTTCCACAGGGAGTCTACTTATCGAAAGAACAGGATTTATGAGAAGGCAAAGAGAGAGAACTAGAACGATGACACCTGACAAATCAGACTCAAGAGCAAGGCTTCTTTATGTGGTGACTTCAAGATTATTTCTCTTTATTTCATCAAATATTTGTCAGAACCTCAGCATATCATAATGGATGCTGGGAGTGGGAAGCAGAAATTGAAAAAGAAAGCCATGGTTCCTGTCTTCTCATCATAATGTACTACAACTCCAAAAATGTTCCCAAAACTTTCCAACATTCACTTGAGAGTCAGGGTTTTATGTGTTTAAATGTTCAAACACATTTGAAGCGGCTCCCGAAATTGAGGTTTTTGTCAACAGGAGGTGACCATTTCCTGGGAGCAATGAAGAAGGGAAGGGAGCAAGAAAGAGTTGGCATTATGGGAAGAGAGTTTGCGGCTGCACTGGCTGGGATGGGGGTGGCCAAGGAAACTGATATGCAAGGTCACCCTGAGCTGCAGCTTCCACTTCACTGTTTTCACTTTGTGTTGAGTGCCTACTACCTGGCTGAGAATCCCTTTCTCCTATTTCACCTGTCTTCTCACTTTGACCAATGCAAAGCATCATAGCAAGATTTATGCTCAGATGAATTAGTGGTTGTCTGTAATGAAGCCACAGACAAGACACAGCATTGTTCCACTTTAATAGATCAGAAACTTTAATTAAAAGCCAAGAGAGAACTGAAATTTTTCTGATTTACTCCCTAGACCCTTTCCAGGAATTCCTGACACTACTAAAGAAAGCAACTGTTAGGCCAATCTCATTTTATATGTATGAAAAGAATTAGAAAGTTAAATAGACTAGCAAAATGCTATGGAAATTAATCAAGCTTCTCATATTAGTTCTTCTGGTGTCTAAAAACCAGGGCATGACTAGGAACTCATCATGTTACTCTTATTTCTATCTTCTTCATAAATCATTCAGCCAAAATGACACATTTTGGTGAAGTTCAAATATTTATGCATAAACTGGTTAGACAAACCTACGTTGAGCTTGGATGAGGACACTAAAGGTAAACATGTCAATATTGTGATTTGACAGAGTTAGAGAATAGGAAGTTGGAGGATTACACATGTGAAAGATTTGGGAACTAAGGGGTCAAAATATGAAAGAAAATACAACTTCATGAACACCACAATAATTCACATTTCCTGAGAAAGTTAACCTGATATTGAAAGTCTTAATTGCAAAATTGCACTGTTTTTACCGTTGGTTTTCTATTATGTTAGTTAATTAATTAATTAATTGAAACTGAGCTTGATTGTCCAATTACATTTTAATTAATACAATAATTGGAACTAGTAAAACAAAGCATTGCTTACTAGCAGCTCTTTGGGACCTGCTTTTGAACAGATCAAAATGATGTATAATTAGACGTCAATTATTTATATGTAAATGATATTGCTAAGGGGCCTGAGGGCATCTTGAAAAGTTTATTCTCAAGAGGTTTAAACTTCTTTTCCCACATGTTACCTTATTTATGTTTACTTTTAATTTTCTTAGTGTAATATATTCACAGAGAGTAACCCTAGACTATAAACCAGCTTTTCCTCTGCTTGTTTTAAAGATTCTAAACTTATGACAAATGAATTAGAATTTTCTTTTATTTTATTTAGTCTTTCAAATAGAAGCTCATTAGGGGATAAAGTTATGTCTATTCATAAGAACTAATTTGACTAAATTCAACATAAATCTGGTTCTTTTCTTTTTCTTTTTAAAGAGAAAACATGTCATAAAGTCGATTGCCTGATTTATTCCTTTTTTCCCCTTTCTGCCTCCTTTCCTTCCTTCTGTCAAGGTAAGAAACGTCCAAATCTGTAGAGAATTTTGATGAATTTATTTGAGCCAAACAGATGACAATTGTTGGGAAGCAAAATCTGAACAAATTGAAAAAATGCTCCAGAGAATGGCCATTTTGCAGCTTATTTTATACATTAGAATCTGAGGGGGAGACTAAGGAGGGTTACGTGAAGTCCACCGGAGGCAGATTAAAGGAACAGGAGAAAGCAAAGCAAGGCAAACTCTGGGATTGGATAAAAAGTAAAACAGAGAGACATGTACTTCTTTTACATTGGTGGGTACATGATAGTTAGCATTTGCAGCACAAAGAGTTGGTAAGAGAACAACAAGATAACAATGATGGGTCCTGTGGTCTCCTGCTCTGGTGCGACTTTGTACCCTGAGTGATCCAGAAAAAAAGGGGATTACTCTGACATTTCAAGGGTGTGTTATCTTAGATGTAAAAAGGCAATAGACAGGTTCATTAAGATAGAGATGGACTTTTGTCGAGGAAGCTATGGGCCTAGGATGTGACTACCTGTCGTGACCTGCTTTTAGTTAGGAATTTTAATGTTCAGACCATCCTAAGTGGTTACTTTCGTTCTCAGAGTTTGTAAGACCCACCACTCAGGCTTCCCCTGAGCTTTTCAGGTTTAGTATGTGGCCCCTTTTTCATCCACACTTCCTTCACAGCTTCCTCTCTACTCCCCTCTCTCCCTCCATCCTTTCCTTCCTTACTACTGCTTTGCCAGAAGGTCCTGAGCCTTTATGTTTGTTTGTGTAGGAGACACACTAATCAAGTGTTTGTTAAATGTAATTTTAATCAAAGGTATTTTACATTCATATGGAACTTGCATAAAAATTTTCTCTTTTAATTCTCACAATTCTAAGATACTTGGAAAAAAAATACCTAGTTTTTCCCATTTTACAGATGGGAAATTAAGTCTCAGAAAAGCAAAGTATCAGATTCAAGGTCAATAGTTACTAAGTAATAGAATTACTATTATTATAACACACTTGCCAATATTAACCAATTTATGTGCCATAAAATTACAGAGTAAAATATCTATTAAATGTTTCATAATTGTACCACATGGGCAGTCGGCAGAATCTTGTCTGCCTACAAATATTATCTTTTCCTCTGCATTCATTGCTCTTCTTCTATCTTCAGAGGCTAAGAGAATACCAATATCTCCCATGTTAGATAAACTTAGACCCCCACTAATTCTGTCCAAACACAGAATCCTCTGAAACACAACCTGAAAAACTCAGACTATTTTAAATGGTCTTCTCACTCTCCAGTTTTGCCTGCGAATGTTCATTATTTTGCCCTAGGTGAAAACAACTTTCTATGTCTCTTAAGAGATGAGACCTGGGCTTATCTAATGCTTTTCCCATGAAACTAGACAAAAGGGTCACGCAATCTTGATGTTACTTTGACTTGTGATTTTAGATAATGTACCTATGTTGAACCACCTTCACCTTGCCCATTATAATTTTACATTTGTTCTCATGTAAATGCCCAGAACTAAGCATTTTTAATTTTTAAAATATCTAAAACCATTTTCTTTAACAAGCACATGATCTTTCTACCTCTTTCTCTAACCTTCAAAAATGTGAAAGTTTCCTAACTTGATAGATACACAAATTCAAAAAATAATCAGTAGGACAGCATGTTCTTCATTAACCTAGGACAAAAGTGGCTCATCCATTAAAAATGAAAACAAACAACCTGACAATAACATTTCATGGAAGTATTTATGAAGAGTCAGATACAATCACCCCTGAGGAGCTGATACAGAAAACAGGGCACAGAACCCTGGAATTGCATTGACAGTTAGTGGATGTAGGCAGCTACATATATTACAATTACATTTTTATTAAATAACTTTAGGATATGTGACATGGGAATGTGTCACCCTCTTGGAGATCTTCCCTCATCCCATTCCGCCCTCCGTAGTCCCAATACTCAATTGACAGAAGCTAAAGCAGGGTAAAATTTAATCTGCATTTACAAGTCCTCTCTAGCGTCTGGCTAGTCATGAGGTTATTATTTATAAAGTTATAATATGTTATTTATATTTATTGATATAACAAATATATTACATAACAAATAAAATTGTTATAAATTTAATTTGCTCTTTCACCCACTTGTAGATTCAAGTTCACTACCAAGTATTTCTAGGAAACCCAAAGGGCTATCTTATGTGTTCTTGCGAGCAGTCATGTCCTCTTGGGACTCTGCTATTGCTCCATTAGGTATCAATGATCCTTTTGGGCACTACAGTCTTTTAGTAAGCACTGCCACTGCTCCCCTAGGCATCATTGCTGATATACTCAAGTTCAAGGGGGCGGGGGAACACCTCTCTTTCTTTTGCGTTATAATATCTTAGAGGTGTCCCCAATCAGCACTGCCTATACACCAACATTTTCAGAGCTTTTACGTGAAACTGCTCTTTCAGTTTTTAGTTATCATTTTCTCTTTCTGGACATCTATCCAGGCTGGAGATGAATTTGAGTGACAACCACTATGTTGTACTCAAACTTCTTATTCTCTTTCAATGACAAAAGCTTTGTTATCAGTGTGTCATACCTGCTTCCTTCTTCCCTTCAGGTAAACACTTTTCTAGGAAGCTTCTCAGACCCTGTGAAACTAGACTTGAGTCAGGGCCATACCAAAGTTTTCTAGATGTATCAAAATGTCAACACTAGGCATAGATTGAACTAAAGATAAAATCCTTGCTATAAGAACATAGCAATAAGAAATAAGAACATACTTATAGACTAGCAGAACCGAAAGGTCAGTTGATACTCTGATGTCTAGACCAAAATTTGAAAAATTTAATGGCAAATTCAGAGGAGAGCAACCTAATACTTAATAGTCATATTCATTTGGGGAACAAAGTCTGGGTGAAAATTATGTAATTGGGAGTGAGGCTGAAGTTCTAAAATGGTCCCCAAAATGAGAAAAATAGTTCTGGAGATAGAGCCCTGGTTTTATCACTTATGCATTGAGAAATCTCTTATTTTTAATTTTCCTATTTATAAAATGCTAGATCCTAATAGAATATGGAGAAAATTATGAGCTGAGTTACTATACTCCTCTGCTTTGAACAAGAAACTATGTAATAATTTTTCACTCCCTCCTTTCAATTATTGAAAACATGTATTTTTTATTTTCTTTTTAAATATAAAAATTTTAAAAACATTTTGTAGAATACTTTCAGTAATGTATGAACATCAAGGGCAGTTTATTTTAGTATTTTGCAGTTATGTTACTTCTATAAAATCAGGTAAGACAGTCTGGAGGGAGCCTCTTTTTAGCAGAAGTTCTCCATACTTAGTTACCAAGTCCAAGCTTGTACTGCTTGCCACACGATAGGAATATGTCATGTGACAAGGTGTTGGGGCTAAGAAAGTAACTTTATTTAGAAAGCCAGTAAACCAAGAAGATTGCAGACTGGCATCCTAAAGAAACATTTTAAGGAAATTCAGAATTTAGGGTTCTTTTATGTCAAGAGAAGTGGGAGACAGGAGGGACAAAAGGTGTTTGATGACCACAGACATCTGGGTGCCAGCAGCGGTCTGAGGAAAATTGTGAAACTTATTTGTTCTTTGTCTGTTGACTCTAGTTGATATGACTCCAGTCATGAGGTTCCTGCAAATCTTTGATAAACAATCGTCATTTTTGTACACACTTCCTTATCTGTTCAGGAAAGGCACTTTCTGGTAAGGGGCTCTTTTTATAAAACTCAAGCAGCAAGCAGAACTCCTCTAATGATTAGCACGTCTAAATGCAAGACTAAGCAGAAGTTATCAACCTGAAGGCCATGGGAAGAAAGCAGGATTGAACAAGATGGAATCGAAGACGCCAAGCACTTCATTCTGTTACAGTTGCAGTTTTCTTCTGCTGGTTCTTCAGAATGACCTGTTTTAGGTTGCTCAGGGGCCAAATCTGAGTGGAGTGGGAGAAGAAAGTATCGCATCAATGCTAGTTGTATCTCACTGAATTCTTCTCTCTCTTCTCTTGGGATCATAGGAGTACTCTAGGACAGTGGGGGAGGGGAGTGAGATGGACATATTTGCATATGCTGAGGACTGGAGAAGCTTTGCCTTTAAGCACTGAATTTCTCAATCTGATTAAGAAAACACAGGGATTAAAATAGAAGTCCCTGGCTCTTCTCTTTGAGTTTAC